>NC_133472.1:20549791-20614727 GCF_025370935.1 Choristoneura fumiferana | reverse complement strand
TCGGCTCGGGCGTCAAGGTCATCAACAGAAGTATCGATTTGCTGTTGAAAGGGGACAACAAAATACACGCCATAAAACACTTGAGTAATGCTTGCCGTATTTTGACCGATTTACATTACGCTGGCACACAAAATCGAATCAAGCTTCTAACACCTAATTTAGATAAAACATTCTTGCAAGTCATCCAGGACGCCAAGAGAGACGAAACTGTTCGGTTTACACCTATCAAGCAAGATTAAGGCCTCGAAGGCGATTGAAAAAAAAGGCCTTCAGATTAAGAAGGTCATCAGGACTCAGAAGTCGGGGGACTCCCGCTCAGCCGTCGGGCAGTCGTGCCTACTAGGGAAACTGGACAGCACCTCCTCCTCCACGCTACTCGACGAACAGGGGGGGGGGCGAGGGGGTGCCAGCAAGCCGACCCACGGCAGCCGGTGCCCGCCGGCGCCGCCGCAGCCCAGGACTGCCGCCCCAGGCAAGCCCCGTGCACCAGCTCCTCATTAGGACAGGTACATGCAGGAAAAATATCTAACCACTACGATTGTTGGCTTAATATAACAAATAACGTAGTAGTACTTGATTTTATCAAAAATGGTTATTCCTTTCCTTTTTGTAACAAAGTAGGTATCAAATTCTCTTGTACCACAAAATTTCTTTTCTCGAGGCGAAAAACAGAAAATGTTACAAGCTATCGAAACCTTAATAGAGCTAGGCGCCGTAGTGGAATGTGACCTGTTACCAATATGTATCACCTATATTTTTGGCACCTAAACCGAATGGCAGTAAACGTTTCATTTTAAGTTGGAAGACTTTCGAACCGCGGTAAAACTCATACCTTTAGACGGTTATTTGGCTACGATTGATTTAAAGGAAGCATACCTTCTCGTACCCATACGCGTCGCACACAAGAAATTCTTACGTTTTCAGTTCTGTCCTGGGATTCAAATAAGGTCTTAATCTATGAGTTAACCGCGATGCCATACGGTTTATCGGTAGAACCCCGAGTATTAAGTAAGATCATGAAAGAATTTGTTTCACATCTCCGGTCTCGGGGGTTTAAATATATAACTTTGCCGATTGTCTTAGGAATGTTCTCGAGACTTTGAAACTATTAAATTCGTAGTAAACTTAGAAAAGAGTTGACCACAGCCTAAACAGATATGCAAATTTCTTGAATTCAGGTTCGAAACAAAAAATTTACTATCCAGGACCGGATGGGGGCAGTTTGTTATGATTAGGCACGTGGACACTCACGGAACAAAATATCATATCAATCAATTAGATTTACTAGCGGTGTTCTTAGGATTAAAGACGCTAGTTCGGGAAGAAACCAACTGTTCAATACTATTGCGCGTCGACAACACTATCGCAATAAGCTATATGAATCGAATGGGAGGCATCCAGTTCCCACATTTGAACGACTTATCTAATGAAATTTGGCAATGTGGTGCGAGAAAATGAATATTTGGTTGTATGCCTCATACGTTAATACAAAGCATAACAGGGCAGACGTTGAATCGAGAATTGTAAATGCTGACACGGAATGGGAATTGTCGGACAGTGCTTTCCATTCCATAACACAATACTTAGGCCAACCCGAGATTTACCTATTCGCATCCCGCACCAATGCCAAATGCAAAAAGTTCGTGTCGTGGAAACCGGATCCCGACGCGGTGAAGGTGGACGCGTTTACTATTTATTGGAAATCATTGTTTTTTTATGCGTTCCCACTTTTTTCACTAATTTTGAAGTATTTAAGGAAAATATGCGGTGAGGAAGCAGACGGAATCTTAGTTTTCCCATATTGGCCTTCTCAACCTTGGTTTCCACTTTTAGAAAAAAAATGGTGCCGGATATTCTCTATCTGAACCCTAATAGGTCTCTTTTACGGTCTTATTTCAGGGCCATCCCTTACACCGGAGCCTTAAGCTGGGTACCGCGAGGCTTTACGTCAAGCGTTCCTTTGGAAAAACACACCACCAGAAGCTTTAGAATTAATATTGTCCTCGCTGTCTGACAGTACGGTAAAACAATACAACGTCTTCTTCAAACTCTGGTGGCAATTCTGTGACGCAAATGGTTAAAATCCTTTTCAACCATCAAATTCATCAGTACTGTCTTTTTTAACGGAACAGTTTACGAAAGGTCTGCAATATACGAACGCTTCAAGCGCCTCCTTAAAGGGGCATATAAGCTAAGGCCCAGCAAACCTAAGTATTCTCATACCTGAGACCCTCAGCTAGTATTAAATCACATTTCGCATTTTTCCCAAATACGCCATTACCTTTAGAAAAACTATCAAAGTAATTAGTAATGTTACTGGCCTTATGCACAATTGCACAGGGCACAGAATACAAACACTCTTTGATTAAGAAAGAAAACGTTACGATATTGTAGAGCGGCGTCAGGATAACTATAACGGACATCATAAAAACATCAACAGCTAATCGAGAACAACCCGTACTCTATTTACCACGTTTTGTAGAAAATATGGCCATTTGTCTTGCTACAGCTCTGAAAGACTATATATTTTTAACCGAAAATAAAAGAGCTGATAGTTTTGCTGACACATAAAAAGCCTCACAGAGCTATCACCACCCAGTCCATAAGCAGATGGATCAGACAAGTACTGGCAGCCGCCACCTCGGCGGCGCGCGCTGCCGGCGTCAGCCTAGAGACCATCCGAAAAACAGCCGGTTGGACAAGCTCGTCTAATACCTTTGCTCGTTTCTATGACCGACCTATAATTATTGACAATAATTTATTGATGAAGGCCAATTTGCAAGATCCGTGTGTTTGCACTCATTAAATCATTTAGTGAAGATTAAGTCTCAATTATTAAAGATAGTTATAGCATTAATAAAGTTAATCGTCAATAAAGCAAACTTCCAAATAAGTCATTGTTTAATTGGCAAAACTTTCAGAGTACTGAAAGTCTAGGTAATTAATTATCGAAGAATGAAGCGAGGAAATATTAATAAGTGATTAAACGAGCTTCACATGTGAAGTCCTATCATTATGACGACCAGATGGCCGAGTGGTTAGAGAACCTGACTACGAAGCTTGAGGTCCCGGGTTCGATTCCCGTGTCGGGGCAGATATTTGTATGAAAAATACGAATGTTTGTTCTCGGGTCTTGTGTTTAATATGTATTTATCTACATGCATATCATAACTTCCATATAATATGTTCAGAAACGACTATCAAATGGCCTTTATTAAGAAACCTGGTATCTGCGGGTGCATCTTAATGTTCACATTAAAGTACAGTGCATCTTAATGTTTACATTAAAGTATCGGTTATACTTTTTTAACAATGCATATCTGTACATATTGTAGAAAACTAATGACATGCATGTAGATAGTAATTATTATTCAAAGTCAAAGTCAAAGTCAAAATACAGGCCATATCTGAACATATTATAGAAAACTTATGATATGCATGTAGATAAAGTTATGTATGCGGCTATACATAATTAGGCATTAAAACACTCGTGTGATCTTATTATGAAATTCGCCTCCGGCTCGTTTCATAAAACCACACTCGTACTTTAATGCCTCTTATTACACCACTCATTGCACCAGCCACATAAATAACTACTAAGTATGTATTTAACTATATAATTATATTTATCCGTTGCTTAGTACCCATAACAAGCTTTGCTAAGCTTACTTTGGGACTAGGTTAATTGGTGTGAATTGTCCCGTGATATTTAGATTTAGATTTATTATTATATGACTCGCTCCATTCGAAGATATAATTACCCACCCACACCTAAATCTGCCCAATAGAAATTTTTGGTCTAATCTCTGAATAATGAGACAACAAGGCGGTATTCCGGCCCAGGAAGGGCGGAATCGGAAATCGTTTTAAATATTGCTAGTCAAAACATAACTTTAAATTCGTGCAATGTTGCCTGTAGGATTAAGGGACTTCCTGGTACCTAATTAATTATATCTTCGAATGAAGCGAGTCATATAATAATGATAGAACTTCACGTGTGAAGCTCGTTTAATCACTTTCTTATTGCAACCACAACGCGCGAGCCGAGCGAGCAAAGCGAGCGCGCCGCGGCTGCGGCCGGCGAAGCGCCAGAACCTTATTATTATTTAAAAAAAATTGGCCCCTACTAGTGTTGGTTATGTAAAAAGTATATACATGTTGAAAATAAATTATATATTATGTGCGAAAATTGAAGATATATTTTTAAAAAAGTTAAAAAATAATAATAATATAATAAATATCATGGGACACTTGACACCAATTGACCTAGTCCCAAACTAAGCAAAGCTTCTACTATGGATACTAGGCAACGGATAAACATACTTATATAGATAAATACATACTTAAATACATATTAAACATCCAAGACCCGAGAACAATCATTCGTATTATTCATACAAATATCTGCCTCGGTATATGAAGGTATGATGTGCGTTAGTCATTATTAGCATTGCAATAATAAAAATGCTTTACTTTAAGGAGATCCCATGCCCCAATGACCTTCGATCTTAATTCCTTAGTTTTCTTATGATTTTTGTAGCTTATTATATTAACAACAACGGCTTTAAGCTTTGGCAGTAGCTTTAGTATCCCATATTTACTTCAAAATTCATTGTTTTCGAGATATTTGGCATCAAAGTTGAACAATTTTAGGCCAAAAAAACTGGTTTTCTGGCCATAACTTTTGTGTTAATTAGTTTGAAATGAAAACCCTCGACCAGTTTTTAGAGACGTCAAAGACGAACCCAAATATGTAGATTTCGTATATGTTAGATCTTTCACGTCAATAGAGATACGAAATTAAGTGTTTTTTTTTTTCAGACAATGTTTAAATAAATCATACAAAACTAAGTATTCATTTTTTTTTTTCAAAATCCGGGAGACAAAAATGGAGATCAAAGATTGGAGAACCGATAGCCGTTTGACTTATAATTCTATCTGTAGTGCAAAAGTAGGAGATACGATTCAAAACTTGTCAAAAATCGATGAAAACCTCGGATAGCCCCTTAAGATAAATAGCGGTACGCCACGAATATAATTTGCAGTTTATTACGTATTATTTTGAGTGGAGTATTTTGCTGTACAATCAGTAATTTTGATGTGAATTCTGATTTTTTTTAGATAAAAAAAGAACTTTTTTTGATGTGCGTATAAATACTGCCCGTTTTTAAAGTCTGTTGAAAAAAACAATTTCATATTTCTATTTTATCATGCAGATTTCATTAGTCACCATTTTAAAAACCGTTTTGTACCTACAACGAATTAGCCTACATCAAGTACAAACCAGCATTAAAATATATCTACTTATCAGGTCCCTATTTAATAAAAGTTACAAGTGCTACAACACTACATAATTGTTAAGTTTCTCATACAAAAAAAAATACAATTTATGTAGAACTGTAGCAGTTGTAACTTCTTTGAATAGGGGCCAGGTAGCTCAATACGCCTTACCTTGAACAATATAGCTCGCTAATAAAGCGGCTGTATTTTCATTGCATTGAATACATCCTTGAGCCAAATCGCGCTTCACTTGCAGGCAGAACAGATATCTAGTAAATTCTTCCTCCAGCCGAGCTGGATCTGGTGTGTAAAACTTCACGCAAAACCGCAGTGTCGGCTCTAGCATTGACAAACCGACTTGGCGGCACATCGGCTTTTCGACATCCAGCCAATACTAAGAAAAAAAAATATATATTTTATGTATCCTCCTAACGCCCAAGTCCAATTTTAGAAATATGAACATCTAACTTTATATCATTTACAGAGATCGGACAAATGTGCGTCATTACTCGCAATAATATGGACATGACACATGACTCCAAACATTAATTAATTGATTTCTTACCTGTAATTTAATTTGTATACTTCAAGCAAGACAGTAATAAATTAATTAAAGACAGACTTCTTATTATGTAGTAATATAAATAACAAGTAATTTCTCTAATTTTTTTGGTAAGTTTATTCCTTTTCACATTTACCTTAATAAATCTATACAATAAGAAGTCTGTGTTTCATTTATTTATTACTGTCTTGCGAAGTATACAAATCAAATTACAAATAAGAAATCAATACGGAATATTACGCAAAACTCTACGCAGGGGCGACACCAAAGTAGCACAAATCGTGAACGAACCGCCATGACAACGGCAATTCTCTTTATAATTTATCGCCATCACGGACCATGACAACTAAGTAACATGATATTTACATCGATAGTAACAATAGTGCTATATTTCCAAAAAAAATATATAATATTAACGCGTCCTACGGACAACTTAAAAGACATATAAGACATTCAAAAAACTGTTTACGGTGTATGCTAGAGCTGCATTCCAATGGCAGAACATTGCAGTAATATTCCTTATTAATAGATGAATATCTTGGAGTCATGTCCACATTATTGCGAGTAATGATAATGACGCACAATTGTCCGATCTCTGGCTCATGCTGCGCTCATGCTGTGATAGAGTTTGAAGTTCAAATTACATAAGTCCTTTATAAAGGACTCTGGGCGTTAGGAGGGTATATGCAGTAAGGCGCTTATTTTGAAAGCAGAAGGGTTGGGCAGCACTAGTGCTGGCGGCGCGCTGCGGCTGCGCAAACTACCAACTGCCTGTCCTGGACTCGACCACAGGGCGGACACGCCGTACAAAATACGCGTTCTTGAATCTACATAAGCACGACGACGTCTGTACACGCGTCAATGTGTGCGTAAGCTGCACAGGGCTGACTATTGCAAAACCGTATAATACTATAAGTGCTACCAATGACATTTAAAGGTACTCATATGTAGGTATGGCTTAGATATGTGCAAATCAATGTAATCGTTAATCTTACCTATTTCAATTCTGGCAAAACAAAATAAGTGCATTTTTTTTAAAGTTACATACATAGGCATACCTACTCAATGTTTTCTGCTTAAAAAATAAATATTGTGCACTTATCTGGTTCTGCCAGAATATCCTCGATTTATTTAAACCTACTTAAAATGTGTCTGTCTGCGTATTTTAAGCATTATTATTTTCAATTACAATAGATATACGTCTACAAACTTAAAATAATCATTCGGTAGGTAGTTATTTCATGTATTAATCGCGTTAATTTCAGAAATCACTATTTATTTAGAAAAAGGAAGTAGGTAGGGTACCGTTACGATTTCGCAAAACTATTGCTCCCGAACTTAGTGCCGTGCGGCCGACATACATCGCGTCGCGCACCGGACTGCTTTCCTGCGGTTTTCCTGCAATCTGCGCTTGGGGGTGGGGTAACTCGAACCGGTGCGGGGCGGAGCGTGGCCGTTCTGTACGTCAGTACTATTATATATTCTGTGACTCGACCCAATTCACGCCAATGTTGGGTTTTAGGATATTTTTAACAAAAATCTGTTTATTATAATACTAAAAATATTGGAATAGCTTAGTATGGAAATCTAATCTAAATATATAAAACTCGAAGGTGTGCGGCGAAAACGCCACGAATCCAAGTCACACATTGCATGGCAACTTTATGGAGAGAAAATTGTCTATGCTCTCGGAATACTTTCATGTGACTGACATAGTGATCTATCAACGCACAGCCCAAACCACTGGATGGATCGGGCTGAAATTTGGCATGCAGGTAGATGTTATGACGTAGGCATCCGCTAAGAAAGGATTTTTCGAAATTCCTACGGGATAGGGAATAAATGGGATTTATATTTTCAATTTAAAATTGCCCTATTTCCGTAACTATAATTATTAGAAACTTCAAATTTGGCATGCAAGTAGGTAATAGGTTCTAACAGCTAAAAACACTTTTCAGGATTTTACGAAATTCCACGGGATAGTGAATAAATGGGATTTGTATTTTCACTTTTAATTAATGACCCTATTTCCGTAACTATAATTATTAGGGACTTCAAATTTGGCGAAAAAGTAGGTAATACTAACAGCTAAAAACAATTTTCAGGATTAATCAAAATTCCTATGGGATAGGGAATAAATGGGATTTATATATTCGCTTCAAAGTGGCCCAACTCCGTAATTATAAATATTAAAGACTTCAAATTTGGCATGCAGGTAGATAATACTAATAGGTAAAAACTATTTGAAAGATTTTCCGAATATCCCACGGGATAAAACGAATAAAGAGAATTTTATATACCAACTGAATCAGAAAACGCATAAGCTAATCCAATAAAACTGGGACTGGAGATTTGGCAAACTGATGTAAATCTGGTAACAACTGTCAAGAGCGGATACTGTGCCCTCTTAAGATATTAATGTTTTAAGTGTTTAACTGTATAATTCTGAATCATTTCATAACCAAAGTGAACTTTACCATCTAACTGCAAAGTGCGAGTGTTATCTCTACGTGAAAGTCAAGAAAGTGCGATAATCCATGCAATAAAACACGCGAGTGACACAAACCACTTACATACAAAAATAAAAGTACCCTCAAAAAAAAAAAAAGCGTCAACTGTCATTCACAATGTCATCTGACAGTAGCGGTGTTGCCATTTAGTAAATTTGTCCCATACTCGTGGGAATTAAAAATGGAAACACATGACACAACAAAAAAAAAAACTTATACAACAGGCTTTCCACCCTGGCCTGTTTATACGATCGAGAAGTGCGTCTCTGGGGAGTGCACCGCCGGAAGTCAATGTCACAGCTAGGGCTTGCACTATCCGGTAACTTTTTATTATCCGGATATTTCGGATATTTGAAATCTCAGTATCCGGATATCCGGTTATTTTGAATAATTTGAATAATTTTCCAAATATTAAAAAAAACCTAAAAGCAATTTTAAAATTGTTTGATCAGTTTAACGACGAATCGTGTTAATTAACTTAATCACTGATTGTCTTATAACGCACGCTGTGACGCACGTTAAAATCATTATATTTGTCACTTTAATGAGTGTGAATGAGTGAAAATAACTAAAAAACACTTTATAACTTCTGTGTCTCCTGCGTGTTGTTATTTTGCCTTACGGACCAAGAGCCCACGATAGCCAGACCTTCGTTATATTTTAAAGGCTGAAAGTTTTTTTTTATACAAGGTGTTAATTTAATAACTGAAAACCGGAAAGTACTTTGCTCAGAAATACTCAGAATCGAGAGTAGATTCGATTCATCATGTCAGCTGAAAGACGTCCACTGCTGGACATAGGCCTCCCCCAGGCTCTCCACTCAGACCAGTCTTGCGCTTTCCGCATCCAACGCGATCCAGCTATCTTAACCAGGTCGTCGCTCCATCTTGTTGGAGGCCTACCGACAGCTCGTCTCCCGGTCCGCGGACGCCATTCGAGAACCTTCTAACCCCATCGGCCATCAGTCCTGCGAGCACGCCCACTGCCACTTCAGTTTCGCAATTCTTCGGGCTATGTCGGTAACCTTAGTTCTACTGCGGATATCATCATTTCTGATTCTATCCCGTAGAGAAACCCTGAGCATAGACCTCTCCATAGCCCTTTGAGTGACTTTGAGCTTCCTCATGAGGCCCATCGTTAGCGCCCACGTCTCAGATCCGTATGTCATCACTGGCAACACACACTGGTCTCAGACTTTTGACTTCAAACACTGCGGTAATTTGGCCGAAAAGACACTGCCTGCTGCTCCTGCTGCCCAGCCGAGTCGGATTCGACGAGTGATCTCTTTCTCGAAGTTGGACCTACCTAACTGGATTGTTTGTCCCAGGTATACATAGTCGTCAACAACTTCGAGCGCAGAGCCTCCGACTATTACGGGAGCTGGCACAACATTGGACATGACTTTCGTCTTGTCCATGTTCATTTTTAGGCCAACTCGGTCAAAAACTCTGCTGAGGTCAGTGAGCATAGCACTGAGGTCCTCCATGGTCTCAGCCATGACTACAATATCGTCGGCGAATCGAAGGTGAGTGAAGTACTCCGCATTCATGTTAATGCCTCTCTTCCAGTCCAGAACCTTAAAAGCATCCTCCAATGCAGCGGTGAACAGTTTCGGAGAGATCACATCTTGTCTGACTCCCCGTTGCAAAGGAATAGGCTTCGTGCTCTGGTCCTGTAGTCGGACAGACATAGTGGCGTTTTCGTACAGACACTTCAACACTTCGATATATCGGTAGTCAACTTGGCACCGCCAGAGAGCCTGCAGTCTCGATCGAATCGAAGGCTTTCTCGTAGTCCACAAATGCAAGGCAAAGGCGGAGGTTATACTCTTCGGTCTTCTGTAAAACCTGCTGCAACGCATGTATGTGGTCTACGGTACTATAGCCTTTTCGGAAGCCGGCTTGTTCGGGAGGCTGGAAGTCGTCAAGCCTGCGTGCGAGACGATTTGTGATGACCCTGGAAAACAGCTTGTAAACATGGCTGGCAGGAGTTGCAACCCTACAAAGTGTCTGGCAATAAAGGAAGAGATTTTTGATATCAATCCGAACAAATTATATAAAAAATTGAGTTTTATGGTATAAACAATTTGAGGTGAAATTTTATGGCGTTTGGGATTGATATGATGCATGATATTTTCCAAAGCCCTCAATATCCAAATTTCATATTTGGGGATCGTTCTTACCTGTCTTAGTACTAGGTATATATAAATAACTTTCAGTCTTTATACTATAACGAAGGTCTGGTTCTTGCGGGCTCTTGCTCTATTATAAGAATAAATAACAATAACAATACAATACAAAGCGTATTGTATTGAACACCAAAAAACATTCAGAACAAAAAGAAATCAGAACATAATAGGTAGGGTGGGAGACGAGAAAACAGGGGCCTAATCGCTAAAAAGCGATCTCTGTTATTCGACCTTTTAACATAGAATCAAGACAAAAGGTGATCAAAGCAGGTGTTTGTGGTGTAAGGTAAAAAATATATAGAAGATTGAAAAAATACATAAAATATAAAAATATTAATAAAATAAACACATACATTACTTACATACACATTTACCAAAAATTCATCACCGCCACTACCAAACAAGATGTTAAGAATGAACCTAACTAATAAGTATTGCATGTAAACCTCCCTAATACAAAAAGAAATGTATCTGTGTGTATGCATACACTACAATAACCTCTCACAATGCGCGAGGGCGCGCTTAATATCAGATATTCGAATTATCCGAATTATCCGGATAATGAAGAGCTTCCTATCCGGATTTGAAAATGGGCGGATATCCGGATAATATGGATATCCGGTTATCCGGATTGCAAGCCCTAGTCACAGCTGAAATACCAGAGACTGATACATCACCAACCCAAACCACTCCAAACCCTCCTGAATGGCAGAGAGTTCCAGTTGGAAGAAGTAGCAAGCGGAAAAAGCTTTCAGACTCGCCACCTACAGATCCAATCCAAACTATCAACCGGTACAATGGACTACCCTTAGACCCAAAGGAACACATCAGTGAACCTAAAGAGAAAAAAGCCAGCAAACCTCCACCGATTATTCTCTACGGGATAGAGGATGTCAATAAGCTATCTAATCTCTTGGAAACAGTGGCTGATAAGGATAGTTTTACTTTCAAAATTGTAACTCGGAACCAACTCAGAATCAGCACCTTGGATATCGAAGTTTATAAAAAAATTATTTCGATTGTTCGAGAGAACGGCCTTATAGGCCATACTTTTAACCGAAAGGACCAACGATGTTATAGAGTGGTTATAAAAAATCTACACCATACAACTCCGCACAATATAATAATTGAAGAAATAGAAAAGACCGGCAATAAAGTGAAAGGCGAAATCATAAACGTGAAGTTCGGACCTGATAAGGTGCCAACATCGACATTCTTTGTCAACATCGCACCAGATCCGAATAATTCTGCGGTGAAGAAATAACCAAAATTTATCACCAAGCTGTTGTCATTGAAGACCCCAAAAAAAGAAAACCATCCCACAGTGTCAGAGATGCCAACAATACGGGCACTCCAAAAATTACTGCATGCGACCATACCGATGCGTTAAATGTGCACAAAATCATAAGACATCAGATTGCCCCAAGAAGGACAGAAACACACCAGCACACTGCGCTCTTTGCCAAGGTGATCACCCAGCAAACTACAAAGAGCCAAGAAAGCCAAGACTAAACCATAATAACACCGAATCAGAACCGCAACGTAGACCAAACTCGTCATTTTCACCTACAAGAGATCAATCAAAAACCTCTACTCCGAAGTTTTAAAGGGGAATACTAATGAGAATACACTCAACAATAAAATAGAAGCACTACTGCTCAAGCAATCAGCACAATTCGAATCTATCCTGCAACAGATGACTACTCTAATGAGCCTCATTGGCACGCTTGTTAACAAACTCTCTTCGCGATAGGTCTCAGAATAGCTGAGTGGAATATTAATGGTCTAGCACCTAATAAATCCGAACTAGAACTATTGATCACAGACTACAAACTCGACGTTGTACTAATTTCGGAAGCTCACTGCACAGAGAGAAGCAAGGTTTCAATCAAAGGATTCAACACCTACGTTACTTACCACCCTGATGGAACTGGCCATGCTGGATCTGCCATTGTGGTAAAAAAGACAATCAAACATCACTTATTGCCTGAATATAAAACCCAGCAAATCCAGGCAACTACCATAGCTATAAACGACGAATGTGGCTACCTTAATGTATCAGCGGCTTACTGTCCCCCAAGACATTCTATAGACTGCGATACGTTTACCAAGTACTTTGCTACATTGGGAGGCAGATTCGTTGCAGGAGGAGACTGGAACGCCAAGCACACGCACTGGGGTTCAAGGCTTACTTCTACCAGAGGTAGACAGCTTAAACTGAGCGTTGAGAGAAACAAACTCGACACCATTTCCACTGGAAAACCTACCTACTGGCCCACAGACCCAAGTAAAAAACCAGACCTGCTTGACTTTTTTATCACGAAGGGAATGTCACGTCACTACACTAAAACAGAATCCTGCGACGACAGTAGTTCAGACCACACGCCAGTATTTCTGACCATTAGTACGACAGTAATAAACCACGAGAAGCCTGAGCCGCTATATAGCAAACACACGGATTGGGATGGTTTCAGAGAGTACCTAGATGAAAACATACACCTACAAATTGCTTTGAAAACTCCTGAAGAGATTGAAAATGCAACGAAGTACATAACTAACACCATACAAGCTGCATGCTGGAAGAACACCCCTGATAAGGAGTATAAACGGATAGCGAAAAACTTACCACTTGAAATAAAGCTTAAAGTCTTAGAAAAAAGACGACTCCGACGTGTGTGGCACCAATCAAGACACAGAAGTGACAAAACAGCTCTAAATAAAGCCATTAAAGAACTGAAGAAACTGATAGAGGAAGTGAGGAACGCAACAATACAGAGCAAATTGGAAAGTCTCACTGCAACTGCTTCAACAAACTACTCGTTATGGAAGGTAACCAAATCGCTTAGCAGACCTCAGGAGCTCAAGTATCCTATCAAAACTGACACTGGTTGGGCAAGAACCGGAAAAGCAAAAGCTGTTGCATTCGCTAGGCACCTAGCTGAAGTATTCAAACCAAATCAGTGCCACAATGCAGAAGCTGAGCAAGAAATCGATGCAATCATGAGCGAAGACTTTCAACTGTCTCTACCCCCAAAACCAGTAACCATCAAGGAGCTAAAAGCAACTATAAAGGGTCTTCAGAATAACAAAGCGCCAGGCTTCGATTTGATCACCAAGGAAGTCCTTGAGCAGCTTCCCCAGAAGGCTCTGGTTTACCTTACTACCCTCTTCAATGGAATACTCCGAGTTCAATACTTCCCCAGGATATGGAAAGTCTCCATAATAACTATGATCCACAAGATGGGGAAGCCTCCGGAAAGTGTTACCTCCTACAGACCCATAAGTCTCCTAGTTACCATGTCCAAGGTGCTCGAAAAGATCATCCTGCATAGAATAACTCCTGTCTTGATGGAAAACCAAACAATACCCAAACACCAGTTTGGATTTAGAAAACATCACTCGACGATAGAGCAAGTACATAGGGTCTATGAAAGAATCAGAAGATCACTAGAGTGCAAAGAGTATTGCTCGGCGGTTTTCCTGGACATCCAACAGGCGTTTGATAAAGTCTGGTTCAAAGGCCTACTATGTAAAATAAAAACAACGCTCCCACACAGCTACTTTCTCCTGATGAAGTCGTACTTATCTGACCGTATATTCCAGGTTCGCGAAGACGGAGACACGTCCGAATTCTATAACATACTGGCGGGAGTTCCGCAGGGCTCCGTTCTTGGACCAATCTTATACACACTGTACACGTCTGATCTTCCGGAAGCGCAAGATGTTGTCACTGCTACCTTTGCTGATGACACTGCAGTGCTTGCAAGCAACACAAATCCTGCAGCTGCTTCAAATACCCTGCAAAGAAGTCTAGACAATATAGGTAATTGGCTAAAAAAATGGCGTATACAAGCCAGTGCGTCAAAGTCCGTCCACATCACCTTTACCTTAAGAAAAGGAAATTGCCCATCAGTGACATTGGGAGATAGCACTTTACCCCAAGATGACACTGTAAAATACCTTGGCATCCACCTCGATAGAAGATTGACCTGGCATAAACATATAAAAACCAAAAGAGACGAACTAAACATGCGATTTAAAAACGTGTACTGGCTTATGGCTCGCAACTCAGCGCTGTCCACAGACAACAAGCTGCTTATATACAAAACTATCCTTAAACCAGTATGGACATATGGAATGCAGCTTTGGGGCAGCGCCTCTAACTCCAATATAAATATCATGCAACGGCTGCAAAATGGCATACTCCGAAACATTGCGAACGTACCATGGTTCGTCACCAACGCAGAGATCCACGAGGCAATGGGGATGAATACAGTTAAGAAGGAGATAAGCCTCCTGGCGGAGAATTATAAAAGTCGGTTGGAAAATCACCCGAACAATCTGGCAAATCAGCTTTCAAACATCAGCTATTGCAAACGACTGAAACGACATGACATACAAAAACTGAACGTCAGATTCACAAATGAGTGACTGCTCCCGCTGGGGAGCATCCTCGACTCGACAAACACACTCAACAAATCCGCTTATAGTCGTGTCCAGGACTGATTGCAGATAATTATAACTATAAAAAAAAAAAAAAAAAAATTATTTAGCAGTGACATCCTGCTCATCCTGGCGAGGATCGTCTCCGTAGAAGGGAACTCCTCAAAAGTTAATGGCACACGCAAAAGATTTTACATGATTGTTAAATTTCAATGACAATGCGTTTATATTATATACACCGCGTGATGCTGCAGCCAGGGTCGTCTGCTGATGATGGAACTCCTCAAGGGCTGATAGCATAGATACGAAATTTTACATGTACGTTCAACGAGCTGACACAATTACTTTGCCCACCCGCGACCTTTATGATAGCTACTTTTGTGCCCATGCAATGTGTGTTCATGCAGTTCCTCCACCTCCACACTGTAAGAACACACAAATCACACAAATCCATCTATCACCACCACCACTTTACACTGACGCGTTTCGAACTCAACCAGAGCTCATTTTCAGAGCAACACAACCGTTCAGCATGCTACGTTGTGAAATTTGGCATAGATGGACCTAAAGTAATGCAGAGGTGCACTATGGTGCAATACTTTACAATTTCTCGGGATATAATCCTATATGGTGTATGAAATCGCGGGCAAAAGAAACGCGTAGTACTTTAACGTTTTCTAAAATTTCAACCCTGAATCTGCGAAGCAGGGTTTCAAAGCTGGTAAGAATCATAATTAATTACGTATATAGGTTGATTTTTGTATAACAAAATTTGCACCATCTGTCTAAAAGAAAATCTGTCTGTATTTGTATTTCCATGTAATCCTCCGAAAATTAATCAAAACACGAAAAAAGGATCGCAGAAAGTAAATGTATGTTACTCCAAAGTTAACGCGAGCGAAGCTGCGGGCAAAAGCTAGTATATTATATAAATAAAAATAAGTTTTAAACAATCCGGAAATCACAGTTTTCTATGAAGAGAACATGCAAAAACTTAGTAACTTAGTAGGAAGAACATTATTAGAAGTGAAACTAACAATAAACAGTTAGGTAGTAAAATTTACCTTTGTCCCATTTGCATCTTGGTACTCTAACCCAAAATAATCAGCTTCCAGTAAGTGCAGTTGTCGACAAACTTGGTCAAACAGCACACGGCCTACAGCTTTCGACTAAAACAAAAAAATACGCTATGAATCAGGGTGCCGTTCAATCACTATAAAAAATTATATATAGTAACCTAACGTTAACGTCACACGCCAGTACCGCCATACTTGCTGCATAGAGAAAAGCGTTTGAGAAAGAGACAGGTACATAGATTTCTCAAAAAATCACTATAAATCCAATTTTCAACCGATTTAGATTTTCTCTTCGCTAAACACTATCAGTATATCGGTATATCTATATTTTCATAATAATATTAAGATATGGCAAAATCAGGAGTTGTCAAATACCGTATTCGTTATTATATGAACTGATTTCAACATATTTTTTTTATTTGAAAGAAGTTATTTTAGCATGATATTATAGGTAATTAAAGAGAGACACGGTGGAGACACATTTATTTGAACTGTCGGAGTAAATATATATCCGAAAATATTTACTATACGAGGGCACCCGCATTTAAGTGTTGTTGTTAAAAAAAAACAATTTAAACTCAAACAAAATGGTCAAATACCGTATTAACTCTGAAAAACCATCAACATACATGCTATAGTTCTAGCCTGCAATTTAGTTACCCAATTTGCCGATAGATGGCGCTGAACCCCCGACATTGAAATTCCACTTCAAGCTGTTTAGTTAAAATTAATGGGGTCGGTCGGGACGGATATGCTTGATGTTAGGTCAAATAAATCTCGTTTTTTATTGCGTTGGAACATTAATTTCTTGGGGAAATACTTAAAAAAATGTTCACTCGTACCTACGATTTGAGATAGTTAGGTACTTATTCTTAGTCTTTGAGGTTTGGTAGAATACATAGTGTGTTGTCCTAACAGTAAGTAGTAAGATTGATTATTGTCTAGAATTACTTATTGTTCGTAGGTATATTTTAAACAATAATACCTATCTAACCAAAAAAGTCGTATTTATAGTCCGTATATTGTGACGGTCGGGAACTACGAAACCATACACTGAGCATGGCCCGACATGCTCTTGACCGGTTTTTTTTTGTAGGTCTGAGAATAGAACGTAAACTATTTTCAAACTTCTACGCGGACGAAGTTGCGGGCAGCAACTAGTAATCTATAATATAGGCAGGATAAAACAAGGTCAACTTTTTTCAAGAATAAATATGTACGTGACTCTTTATTCAACACCAAATAGTATATGACTAAAAATAAAGAAAGAAAGAAAGAACATTGGAGCACTTGGGTTTTTATGTTGATACTAGGTATGTATGTACCTACATTGTCATTATTTATTCTAAACCTGTTAAAAAGAGTTAAACTAATACCGTATTCCGAACGCAAGTAAATACATTTACTGTAATGGGATTAAATAAACCTACGTAAGTACTGAGAGTAGTAAGTCTTCCAATTGTTCGAAGTTATATTTATATTTATTATTAAACGCTCTCGTCCCCTCGTACACGGCTCGATGGTCAGTTGTTTAATGCTAATTTACCGTAACTGATATGTGACTGTGGCCGTGGGGCTCATTCTGAAAAACCGGCCAAGCGCTTATCGTACCACGCATTAAACGAAGTAGTTACTTTGTAGTCGAAAACCATCTTATAAAAACTGGGGTAGGGAAGTTTTAACAGAGTGGTAAGTTCATGTAAATCCAAATAGGTACTTACAAAATGGTAACAAATCATGAGTCTTGATTTTAATTTATTGCGAAACTTAATTAATTCAAGGGTCGGCTGATTAAGGTTTTCCAAAACACAAACACCTATTCGTAGGGTTTCTATGGGTTTACCTGTATCTGGAACATAGATATCGTGTCGTCCAACATTTGGACCCTGACGGCGAGCATCTTGCCGCCCTTCTTGGGAGTAGCGGGGGGCGTTCTGGCTCCCCCGCCGGCGCCATCCACCCCGGCCGGTGTGCTCGCAGAGTGGTGCATGCGGCCTATAGGACAATACATTCCACACTTAAACGAAAATACGAGAAAAACAAATAACACTATTTTGGAATAGAAACTATGATTAAATTATAATACATTGTGCATTAAGGGGCGTAAGAAGGGGATTACTAACGAGAGTCTAATAGAAGCCCGAGGCCGGAGGCGGAGGGCTTTTAATGACTCGAGTTTGTGATCCCCTTACGGCCCGTGATACACACAATGATTTTCATCACATTGCGAGGAAAAAATGCAAAAAATTAAATTATTTTGTATATAAACACTTCACAGCTCGGCAAAAGAAAGACACTAAGAACACAACTAAATAAAATAATGGATACCCGACAATACAAAATTCTTAAATCGAAGTTCGTATTGTTCCGACCCTCTCACTCTTGTGTTTAAATAATATTAGCGTCAGCAGCAAGGATACGAACATCTATTTTAGAATTGCGTAGTAGCCCCCCTGATTGTCACTTTTATCAAGTCGTCTACCATAGATATGTTAAGCTAATTATTGCCAACATGCTAAAAGAATGATTAATATAGTACATTGTGTTAAGGGCGGTAAATAAGGAATTACGAACGAGAGTCTATTAGAAGCCCGAAGTCGAAGACTGAGGGCTTTAATGAGTCGATGTTCGTAATTCTAGTACCGCCCGTGCGACATACAATGTTTTTCATCACATTTGCGAGTAAAATTGTATATTTGTAAAAGAAAAACCAATATTTTTTCAAAAATTGCCGATACCGCTTACTGCGCTCTTGGCAGCGCCAGCTCCCCGCCGCCCTCCCGCTCCACAGCATGTGCATGGCGTGCGTGTGCAGCGCGCGCACGGAGCAGCAGCACACCATGCAGTAACAAACTCATTTACCGACCTTGGGCTTCATGACATGACAAATTAGTACGGGCAATGACTCATTTACCGACCACGGGTTTCATGACAAGCACATTAAGGTCAAGGGTTTTATTTGGGGGGTTACAACCAAGGTAGCCTGCATGTAATGACACTGTTTACGAGCAAGTGTGATGAAAAAATTATTGCAAAACAATTTGATATAAAATGAACTATAGTACATTGTGCATTAAGGGGCGTAAGAAGGGGATAACTAACGAGAGTCTATTAGAAGCCCAACGCCGGAAGCGTTTTATATTCGGTATTCGGCATATTCGCCAGGTTTACCGAATATTCGGCTAAATCACCGAATGTTCGGAAAAGTGGTACTCTTCTTTTTACAGTATTGAGCCATGTGAAAAATGTTAAATGTTAACGTAAAACGGAGGAGGTTCTCAAGTCGACGCGTATATATGATTTTTAACAAGCTTTTATTTATTTTCACTTGTCTTGTTGTCAGTCTGTCTGTCTGTCTGACCAAAACAGAATATTAAAAGAAAATTTGTAAATACCGAACTTTGATTTACTATTACTCAAATCCCTACTAATATTATAAATGCGAAAGTAACTCTGTCTGTCTGTCTGTCTGTCTGTTACGCTTTCACGTCGAAACCACTGAACCGATTTTGATGAAATTTGGTATATAGATATTTTGAACCCCAAGGATCAACATAGGATACCTTTTATTCCGGTAGAGGGCGCCACCGCGCGATAACCTAGATCCGCGCAGACGAAGTCGCGGGCTTAAGCTAGTCATACATAAGACATAACAGTCAGAATATAACGATAATTATTTTTTCTCCAACTTGCTCGGAAATGTTCTCATTAATGATGGAAAAATCAATCGGGAAGTCCATCGTTATATGCGTTGATGCGATAATTTTTTTTAATAAAAAGTGGCATTACTTCCCGGACATGTCCATGTGTTTATTATTATGCAGGTTTTTTACTTTTAATTTCATCCAAGGCCGAAAATTCACCAAACAGCCAGCCGATTGTTCAATAGTTACGTACAAAAACCGAGATTTTGTTTTCTGCGTTAAGCTAATGCCAATGATTGTGTCCAAATCATAATAAGGTGTATTTAGACTTCTCGCACTGCTAAATATTTTGTAACAAAGGTATGTTTTTTTAATGTTATGCGTTTAGGAATTGCCGCTTTAACTAAAAGTAAAAATTTATTATATTTATATTTACTTATCTTATAATATAAGTTTTATTTTAATTTATTTTGTTTGATTTAGTATATTTTATGTGGAACCAAATATACGATTTGGACCCAAATCTAATATCGAAATTGAGGCGGGGACGTGAATTTCATTTTGTCGAAGATTTTCTGCCGTGTTATTTTTACGAAAATAAAATGAGTTCTAGAAGTAGTGACAAAAATATCCTAATGGGCACACCACAAACTCCTAACTCGTAGCGCAGCATCTTTTATCAGTAAGGTTTATTTTTATTACTATTAAAGTGTTAATAAAATTGCTAAAAGTGGCTCTGAAGCGTTAACGTTTCGTGTGCTCTGCCTGCTCTATTCGGGAATACAGGCATGATGTTTGTGTGTGTGTAGTGTTAATTTTGTTTAGATTGTTATATAAACATATTGTGTTGAATAAATATAATGTTTTCGTTTTATTTCCTCGCATATTTGGAGAAAAGCAGTATACAGGCCTCGGCAGGAATGTCATTTCGTGGATTCGTATCTATTCAAAACCATACTCATCCACGAAATGAATTTTCCCACCCTCTGCAGTAATATACTACTACTGGTCATTATACTTAAATAATTTAAATAAAAAAAAAAATTCTTTCAGGGCCCAATTGGATACCAAATAACAAGCAAATAGTATTAGCGGATCTCAATACAAAATCGCTAATATTATTCGCTTGTAATTTGTTAAGAGTATGCAATTGGGCCCAGACCGTTAAATCCCTAACATGTTAGTAAAGATATTTGACTTATTGGGCTAATGCTGGTTAATATTTTTTTTTAATACATATTATTTGCAGAAAAGAAGTGAACAAATGTTTGTGCTAGTAGATAATAGGATGATTTAGTTGGTAATATCTATCATTGAAGCATAGACTATCACATATTAATACACTATTAGGTCAGAATATACCAAGCAGCTTGCCCTTACCTGGTAGAGTATGGTAACCAATCGTGGACAAATGTCCGGTGGAGTTGCAAGATCCGGGTGGTAGATCGGATTCCATCATTCCGTTATCCGTTAATCAGATTTAGTCCCAACTCCATAACTGATAATTGTTTGCATATTTCTACCATCTTCAGACATTACACCTCACTCCAAAGGGACATGCTCTGGAGAAGTATCTGTGGCCAAAAGAAATCAATACTGGAGCTGGCAAACCAATACAATTTAAAATTTAAGGTTTTCAATAACATCTTAATAAATTAAGATATACCTACTACTACTCTCATATTATGGTCTATGGTCTGAGTAGTAGAACTAGTAGAATGGAAATCTACAAGGTGTTAATTAAATAACTGAAAACCAGAAAGTAGTTTGCTCAGAATCGAGAGTAGAATCGATTACACTATGTCTTAAATTGGGTTGTGTTAGTGTTTTTAGATCCGTTTTTTATTGTGCCCAGTCTAAAAGTTACGACTGCAACAGGCGCCAATTAAATATTTTAGCGAGGTTGCATACTATTTCGACAATATAATACTGGCCGATTTGCTGTCACTGTTTGATTTCCTTCTAAAAACGTCAAAACGCAACTGACAAATACAAATCATGAGTGTAGAGTTAGAAATGGGATTCGCGCTGTCATCGTTCATCCACCATTACCTCTCATATTTCGTTTTCTAGATTTTTTTTACCGTACAACGGCAAAACCTACTAGACACTCGCAAAATTGTCCTCCAATGGACAGAGCCATATTTTTCTAAAAAACCAACCAACCATAGTTAAAAATGAAGTAGATGACTTAGCAAAACACACAAATATCTTTTAAAATAATGAAGGTATCAAAAAATTATTGCAAGCAGCTAACTTAAAATGAAAAAATATATTTGGGGTGTCTGAGGTTTTCAGTTATTTAATTAACACCTTGTATATACAAGGTGACACCCCAAATATATTTTTTGATTTCTTTATATTTCTTGTATATACAAGGTGTAAATTAAATAACTGAAAACCGTGTGAACTCCAAAAAATTTTTCATTAACCAACTTCAAAAAAGGATGTTCTATGTTCCAATGTTTGTATTTTTTTATGTATTTTCGCCGATTATTCAGTCAATTGTAGACCGATTTTCAAAATTCCTTTTTTATTCAAAAGGGTACTCTTTTGAGGTGGTGACATTGTCACCAAGTCAAAATCTGATGATCGGATCCTAGGGAAATCGAGGGCAACCCTCAAATTTTAAAGGCACACCTATGGCGATTTTGGCATTTTTAGCATTAAGATAAGCATTTACATTCAGAAAGTATCATTTGGTAAACTGGACCTGATGAAGATGACCATAGATAACCAATGGAACTCGTCAAAGCTAAGTAATGCTCGCTCGTCTATTAACGGTCATTATTAATATACCTAGATAAGCGACTAAGAAGGAGCTTTAAGTTAATGATTCTGTCGAACTGATCTGCCGCTGAAGCCGGAAGGTAGGCAACGGAACTCTGTTATAAAACAACGTAACTAAGCCGTGTTTGGGCTTCATGGAATCGTTGTGAGATGTACTTTGGCTACGAATCACTAAAAAGTGAGAAATAAAAAAAAAATTAACAAAAAAGTAAAACAGACTCCAAAAAAATAAAAAAATAACAAAAAATGGAACCAACTACAAAATCCTTGAAAATATTTTACTAGCACTAGGTACCTACTAGCTCGAAGTCGGTGACTCAGCACGACCCAGCAGGATGGATTGAAACCCATTGTATGTAGGTGAGGTAGAAGACTATAGTTCCATTCCTGCTGGCTCGTGCTGAGGCACCGACTTTGAGCTAGTAGGTACCTTGTGCTAGTAAAATATATTCAAGGATTTTGTAGTTGGTTCCATTTTTAATTATTTATTTTTTTTGTTGGTTTTACTTTTTTGTTAAAAAAAATTTAAGTTGGTAGATTGCATTTATTTTTTAATATCTTCATTATTTTAAAAGATATTTGCGTGTTTGCTAAGTGAAATTCTACTTTATTTTTAACTCAACAAACAATATTAATTATGTATTTTGTCAGTTTCGCTTTGATGTTTTTAGGAAGAAAATCACACATTGACAGCAAAACAGCCTGCATAAAATTTTCGAAAAGTATGCAACGGCAAGTGTTCTATTAATTTATTTATTTATTTCATAAAACATTACACCATCATTACAGGACATCCAATAGCGTACCAACATATTATACAATTTAATATATAATGTCTATATTTAATGTCTCTACAAATGAAATAGATGATTTTTTTAAATATTTTCTGGTTTTAAACTACTTCTTTTACAGTGAAATACCCATTTTTATGCCGAAAAAAGAATGCTCTACATAACATAATAAGTTTACAACAAATTTAAAGTCTATGATTTAAGTAGTAATACATCATTTAGGTAGAGTCCATAAGTAAGTAGTCACTATGACAGGTCTAGAAATGCCATGAAAAGTGTGCTCTCTGCTCATAAACAATCCAATCACTTACTATCAAATCATTTTGTTCCTGACCCACCATAGAATGTTCTGTTTATTATTTTTATCTAAAATGTAGCTCTGTGCCTATATGAGGGAATTTCCTAATGTCAAGTGAAACAGTTGTAAACATGTCAGCCATTGTTAAGTAGAGGAATACCCCCTCCCATGTTGGGTTATTAGCCATCAGCCAATAAGTATCCATAAACATAATTAGCATCATAATGAATTCCTTTGTCAAGCAATGGTTTGGTTGGTTCGATTCAATTCAACATCCCACTTCCACAAATGGTGCCATTTGACACTGTCATATTTCTATGTATGATTGGTTTTTTGGTGCACGCAGCACGGATTGCTGAGGACCTGGGTTCGATTCCCAGCGCTGGTCTCTTTTTCTGTGCATCCATGTCTCAGTTTGTAGTTTTTATTTTTTTCTATGTCAGTTTTAGGCGATATTTGTTGAAAAATCACTAGCAAATATCAGTTGGATGGCCATTAATTCGGGACTTATAAGCAAACACACCACAAGATTTACTATGCTTCAGAAAAAAAAACTAAAACAGATATGTGAAGAGGTGTATGGTACCAAAAATGAGATCAATATTGTTATTTTTAATATGTCACAATATTTTTTTAAGTGCAATACCTATTTCATATTAAAGAAGTTATATCATATACTAATCATAATAATTTTTTAACAAAAAAGTAAAACCGACTCCAAAAAAATAAAAAAATAACAAAAAATGGAACCGACTACAAAACCCTTGAAAATATTTTTCTAGGTAAGTAGGTACGTACTAGCTCGAAGTCGGTGACTCAGCACGAGCCAGCAGGAGTGGGACAATTCACAATAGTCGTCTACCTCACCTACATACTATGTTGGTTTCAACCCCTCCTGCTGGGTCGTGCTGACCGACTTCGAGCTAGTACGTACCTACTTTCCTAGAAAAATATTTTTCAAGGGTTTTGTAGTCGGTTCCATTTTTTGTTATTTTTTTGGAGTCGGTTTTACTTTTTTGTTAAAAAATTATTTATTTCTCACTTTTTAGTGATTCGTAGCCAAAGAACATCTCACAACTATTCCATTAAGCCCAAACACGACTTAGTTACGTTGTTTTATAACAGAGTTCCGTTGCCTACCTTCTGGCTTCAGCATCAGATCAGTTCGAAAGAATCATTAACTTAAAGCTTCTTCTTAGTCGCTTATCTAGGTAAGTATATTAATCATGATAATTTAAATTTAACCCGTGAAATACTTGTTATTGATAGTAGTAGTTCCGTTGGTCAAATCTGGTCTTCATCCTCAGTTCCACTTCACCAAATTATGATTTGCAAGAGCAAATGCACGAGTTACTGCTAAATATATCCAAATTACCATAGGTGTCCCTACAATATTTGAAGAGTTCCCTCGATTTCCTTAAGATCCGATCATCAGATCCTAATTTGCTGCTTATGGGACCTAATTGAAAGCATTCCTAGACGAACTCAAAAAAAATTTTTGAAATCGGTTCATAAATGACGGAGTTCTGAGGTAACAAACATTAAAAAAAAAAAAAAAAAATACAACCGAATTGATAACCTCCTCCTTTTTTTGAAGTCGGTTAAAAAGCTAAAGGGACAGAGATAGATATGGGCAGTGGAACTTTGTAGGAATTAGGGGTGATCATACATAAAAACAGTGGTCATGAAAATAACAGGAAAGAAATAAGTGATGTGATTAGTCACTGCATTACCCAAGCACACAATCATGAGACTCCACCAGATTATCAAATCAAACAAGATTGACAGTGCAAACATGACATTGGAATAGGGTTTGTGCTAGATCTGGCACATGTCAACCCACAATGCTATTTCCAACTCTCCTAAGAGTTATCTACTTAATCCTTATCAGTAGACATAATTTTCAAATCTATCAGGGTAGTTATCTACAAAACGTTTCAGGCTGAACTAAAAATTATTAAGTAATACCTGTGTCAAATCATATATCACCCTCACCACACTAGTCAATAAATAAAACCACTGTTAAATTACACGAAACGCAGATAGATAGATAGACAATTTAGAAGGCGTTAACTTTGATGATTGCACTTAGAGCGTAAACTGGCGGCGCCCTCTTTTACACCCTACCCTTAGATATAAATAGCTAGTTTCAATGCAATAATCGGAAAATAGGTCAACAGAGGTGTGTCCGGTCACCCCGACAGAGACAGCAGACGCACTGACTGCGACTGCCGCTGCCTGCCTGCCTCTGCCTTCACCTCCGGAGTTGACGCCGCACTCGCCTTCCCGCCGCCCACCGCAGTGCATTAGAATCTAACAAGATATTTGCAAATTACAATTACCTACGCCGAACTAGACTCGACAAATCATTACGTTTTTTATGCCTGTATACATATAATATAAACAAACTAATCATTTAAGCATTACAGCTAAACTATAACTAAAATACGGACGGGCGTATCTTCTTTCACTGTCTAGCACCTACATATGAGCGAGATGCTACGACTACTCCCGACTTACCAACTATGCCAGCCACTACGGGTTCTCAAGTCATTGATCTAATTGGTCACGTGACGCACTAGCAATTGTTTAACGCTTGTCAATACTGTTGAAATAGCCACTACGCTTATTCATCAATTAACGACTTAATAATATTTATGTTGTTTCAATTAAAACTCGAGAATACACTCCATTTCGTTAATGTAAACGCCCCGTGCTTCCGCCACTTTGGTCCGCCATATTTATTTACTTGAACTCCGCTACTTCACTTCACTTCATAAAATTATGCTAGTTACCAGGATAAATAAAAAAATCGGTCATGTGCGAGTGCGAACGACTTACGCATGAAGGGTTCCGAACCTCCGTACAATGTTTTAAAAACAAATAGTTTAGTAATATCTTTTTGAAAAAAATTCTAATACAAGCTTTTTTGCTGGCGGTACTTTTTGCCCCTAGTTGGTTACCAAAGTAGGTACTTAGTCGTCAAGACGAATCAAATGAGACCAAAATCGATGCAGTAGTGTCGTTTTATTACAGAGTTCCTATGTCCAACATCTAACTTCATCATCAGATCAGCTGGGCTACTCCGAAACTCGAAACTCGAAGTTCGTGTCGTGCGGTTCCTCTGACACTTACACTGTTTGATACGAGAGCGAGAGGGACCGCACGACACGAACTTAGTTTCAAGTTTCGGAGTAGCCCTGCAGTTCTACGTCATAATAATATCGCATTGTCATCGGATTATTACATGCACGCAAAATTTCAGCTCAATCGGTTGAAGATATCCACTTCAAATTTGTTAAAATATTAATTCCACCCGACCTTAATTACATTACATTACAAGTTAATTAAAACATATCACCAAAATGTAAGCACTAGGTGCAAGTATTTTGAATGAAGAACAATTTAAAAATCTCATCCTCTTCGGCTGTCGCCCTCTCGGAGGCTGAGCTGAATAGCGCTTCAGTTAGACACATGCCATGCGCCGCAGCGCCCGCAGCAGAAAAATAAATTAGCTGTCAGTTTGGTTCGCGGGAAATTTAGTGGACTTCGTATATTGTGTAATTAAATAATAAGAAGCTCGACTAGTGTGAATAAATTTTAAACTGTATTATAAACCTTATAAATAGTGTTAATTACTTAGTATGTTTTTTTTTAGTGTAAAATACAATAGGTAAACAGTGATTAAACGGTGTGGATTTGGCGAGCGCTTTATCAAAGTTGGATTCATTGAGGTTTGTGGTTCATAAATTGCTTAATTAATTTTGCACAAAAACGAATAAACCAAACAATCAGACAGTCACTATATTATATTACCGAAGCTTTTATAAAACATAATTAAAATCGCAAACTTAAAAGGTAAATATTCAACAGAAATAGCTAGTCGTTGCTAGGCGTCTCGGTCGCCTTAGCAACGGCTAATAATGTCTAGCAACCAAAAAACGCTGAAAAAACAAACACGTTTCTTGTATGACGACCCCCTTTAATTTGTAACTTTACTTTATTTTTAGTATTTGTTGTTATAACGGCCACAGTAATACATAATCTGTGGAAATTTCAAGTGTCTAACTTGTATAATAGTATCTCTTATTAGTCTGTGCTTGTTGTTGTTTCTTTTAAAAAAAATGGCTCTGTCCATAGGAGTAGAGGACGTCTAACGTCTAGTAGTTTTTGCCGTTGTACGGTAAAAAAATTCTAGACAACGAAATATGAGAGGTAATGGTGGATGAACGATGACAGCGCGAATCCAGTGTCTAACTTATACGGCTTAAAGAGATAGAGCCCTGTGACTGGCGGGAACTCTTAAACGAAGCGCGCGCTCTGAGTTTTATTTAAGTTGTTTTTGCGATCTATCTTGATTTTATCAGCTGAAAAGTTATGAAAAGTGTTCAAAACGTTTCTAAACATGATTGGTGACGAAGGAGGAGGCGATAGCCCTCCAGTTATCAAGGCCAGAAAAAGGGCATCAGTGCCCGAGGAGAATGGAGAAGGCTCCAACGAGGATGATTTGTATTTACCCTATCTAAAGCCTAATTATAAAAGGTTGTATCCCGAAAATTCGTTAAATGTCGAATTTAAAGTGTTCATTGAGAGCAAGGACAATAAGGAAAAGCTAGGTAACAAAAGTCCAATTTACCTGAACCATATTTTTGCTGCGGAGGTGAAAGGTGTGGTGGCCATTCGCAGAATAAATGCGAATAAAATAACAGCGATCTTCAAGCAGTATAATACGGCAAACAACTTTTTAAACAATACCAAATTCATGGAAAAATATAACATGAAAGCTTATATCCCGGCTGCGCAAATAGAACGAACGGGCATAATACGGTATGTACCACAAAACATTTCCAATAAGGAGTTGTACAGTAAACTGTCTTCCAGCTTCGACATCGTCGCAGTACGGCGCTTTACTAAAAAAGTCGGTCAGAATAGGGTACCTCTACAGACAGTGAGTATTACATTCCTGTCAAATACATTGCCAGATAGTGTACAATACGATCTGTTTTCCTACAGAGTATTTGACTATGTCCCACCCTTACAGCAGTGCTATCGCTGCTTCAAATTTAACCACTCTGCAAAAGTATGCAACGGGAAGCAGCGATGCAGCTGCTGTTCAGGTGAACACTCGTACAAAGATTGTGACAAACCAACTGAGCTCTGCTGTATAAATTGTGGTGGAGCTCACTTAGCTATTTCTAAAATGTGCCCCATTAAAATGAGAAAAATCCAAGAAAAGAAAACCAAAATAACTTATGCAAGTGTTACAGACTCTAAAAGGGATGAATTTCCTCCATTGATCCAAAAACCTATCTCGAAACAACCACAAGACACTACAATAAACAACAATTCCAAAAACCTGGCATCCACAAGCTCTCCCTCAAAAACAGTTGACTTAAAAAATCTTTTAATGACCAATAACGATTTGACAATGACTATTGTGCGCACTCTAATAGCGATTGCTAACAAAGCAGACGATTCTCCAGTTACGACGAAATCTATCAAAGATTTACTTTTCAAAAACCTGCCTTAATTAATGGATCTAGCTACAACTTCACAACTTCGTATCGCTCAGTTTAATATTCAAAGTCTTCATAATAAAAAACCCTTACTAATAAATTTTTTACACAAAAATAAAATAGATATATGTCTTCTTAACGAAACCTGGTTTTCAGATACCCGTATCACCAACATTCCAAATTACAATTTACATTTTCGCAATGCTGATAATGGTCATGGCGGTGTCGCTATTTTAATAAAGCCATCATTTAAGTACAAGCCTCTACAAACTACTTTTTACGAAGATATTCAATCTATAGCAATATCAATCTCTACAGAAAGTGGTGACCTTACCATTTTATGCGTGTACTGGCCTCCAACAGACAGAAATATAAGAATAGATAGATTACGTAGCATAATAAATAATTTACCTAAACCAATCTTTGTATCAGGAGATTTTAACGCACATCATATTGCCTTTGGCTGCGTATCTACAAAAGGTCGCGGTCAACAATTATTCGATTTAATCGACGATTTAAATTTGTGTATTCTTAATGATGGTAACTTTACTACAATAAATTATCCTAATTGCAACCCCTCTGCAATAGACATCAGTTTCACAAGTCCGAATATAGCACCACTTTGCGCGTGGTCTGTAAGCGATGACAACATGGGTAGCTACCATTTTCCTACTATAACAAATATTATAATGTCTGTTGATAAATATCAAATTAATGCCCCAATGGAAAAGTTTCTATACAATAAAACTGACTGGAAAAAGTACTGTGAACTTTCTAAAGAATATTTTAAAGATATAGTGTTAGATGCTCAAAATCCACTCAAGACTTATGACCAATTCTGTTCGCAGCTTAACTCTCTAAAATTAAATTGCATTCCTAAATTTACTAAAACTTCTAACTTTAGAAGTAAGCCTCCTGCACCTTGGTGGAACAGTAAATGCGAACAAAGTGTCATTGATTCATATGAAGCATTAAAATTCTATAGAAACAATCCTAGTGTAGAAAATTTCATTAAATACAAAAAACTAGATGCTATTAAAAAAAGAACAATAGCAGAAGAAAAAAAGTGTAGTTGGAGAAGGCTTTGTAGCAGTTTTAACAGAACTACCCCTATTAGTTTAATTTGGAAATATATTAAAATGTTTAAAAGAATTAAAACTACTAATAAATCTCTTAATGATGAATTTATTGGCCCTTTACTGGATAAATTAACAAACAATGATAATCACAATTCCACTGAGAATCTTGAAAATTATTTTTGCCTTAACAACAATCGCGATTCATCCAAGTTTTTGCTTGATCCTTTTTCATGGAGAGAATTCATCCACAGTTTACAGTCTCGTAAAAATACAACGCCTGGTCTAGATGACTTTCCTTATATACTGATTAAGAATTTGGATCTTTCAGTTCAAAAGCTATTTCTAAATATCCTTAATTCCCTTTGGGTACTGCAAATCATACCACAGTCATGGAAAACACAATGTGTCATTCCAATACATAAGCAAGGAAAACCACCTGAAGACGCAACTTCTTATCGCCCAATTTCTCTGTCTTCATGCTTAGGTAAAATCTTTGAGAATATGATTAAAACTCGGCTCGACTATTTTATAGAAGCCAATTCCGTTATCCCTCCAATTCAGTATGGTTTCCGTCGCGGAAGAAGTTGTGCCGACAGCTTTGTCTCTCTCATCGAAGACCTGAAAAATGCAAAATGTAATAAATCTAGTGTTGCTTGCGTTTTCTTAGATGTACAAGGCGCTTTTGATAATGTAAGTCCCTCAATTCTTGTACAAGTTATGTCTAGCCTACAAATACCTGGCTTATTGTGCAAATGGATTTATAACTTTTTAACAGATAGGACTTTGTATATAAGACATAACAATAATATGTATGGACCTCGAACTGTATCCAAAGGTACAATGCAAGGAGCCACATTATCTCCATTGCTGTATAACTTATATACAAGTGAAATTTGTAAATATGTAAATATGAATAATGTTAAGGTACTACAATTTGCTGATGACTTGGTCATATACAGCATTAATTATAATATTGATCAAGCTATTAACTATGTTAATAAAGCCCTCAAAGATCTGCACTCTTATTATAACAACATACTAAAATTGAAAATTAACCCTTCTAAGAGTAGTGTATTATTGTTTACAAAAGACAATCCAACTGATGTTATAACTTATAATGATGAGATCATTCCAAATGTTCCCCAACATAAGTTTTTAGGAGTGGTAATTGATACTAAACTAACTTTTGAAATGCACATTAAATATATATTATCCAATGCATTAAAAGGATTTAACATTATGAAATGCCTAGCTGGAGTAACATGGGGCGCTGATCCCCAAACATTATCTTGTTTGTACAAAGCTATTGTAAGAAGCCACTTTGACTATAGTTGTTTTGCTTATATAAATAGCTCACACACTAAAAAACTAGATATTTTACAGAACAAAGCTATCAGAGTAATATCAGGTGCCATGTGCTCTACACCTGTTAGAGCAATGGAAGTGGAAACTGCTACAATGCCACTCATCCTTAGAAGATTATTGTTGTTCATGAGATTTTGTGCCAAGATTATTTCACAAAATAATAATTTAGTTATAGAAAGTATATTACCTGGCCAAAGGGCAATCGCAGCTCCACTGCTGTCTAGCAGTGATCTTCTGGCTTGTAAGTCACCCAAGCTCAGTAACATCATTCTGGAAATTAAAAATGTTTGCTCTAAAATTTACACTAGTAGTATTTCTCCTTGCTACTCATTTCCATTTACCAGTGTGGCCTTTGAAATTTCAGTTATCAGTGATAAAGTTCATAGTAATCAGGAGCTTCTAGAATTTCTACACAAAAACAGTAAATACTATACTCTCTATACTGATGGCAGTAAGGGTGAGGGGTATGTTCGTAGTGCAGTATATGATCCGCAAATTAAGTTTTCTCAAAGTTTTGTACTAGACAGCAATTGTAGCATATTCACTGCAGAAGCATACGCTATTATTGAAGCGCTTAAACGTATCTCATGTGTAAATAATTATAAGGATTTTCTAATACTATCTGATTCACTTAGTGTAATTAAATCGCTAGAAAATTTCAAAATACATTACAAAACTAATTATTTATTATACAAAATTAGGAATATTTTGTACAGCTTCTCCCTAAAACAGATCGAAGTATCCTTTATGTGGATTCCTTCTCATAAAGGAATAACTGGTAACGAAATCGCAGACCAGACTGCTTTCAAAGGATTAAATATGTTGGATGTACAAAATATAGTGCACGTCCCTCTGACCGACTTTTATAGTACGTTTCGCAGAGATGTAAGAAGATACTGGACAGACATGTGGAAGAAAGATCAAGAAGAGAAAGGAAAATGGTACGGAAATATTCAAACTGATTTACCCGTCAAGCCGTGGTACCATGATTTGAAGATTGCCAGTCGGGATTTTATAACTATCATAAACAGGCTTCGGTTTGGTCATTGCAATGCACCATTCCACTTGTACAGGCTCGGTATTGTTAACACTAATATTTGTTCTGCGTGCAATAACGCCGTTGGAGACCTAGACCATATTATATTCAAATGTCATAGCTATGCACTGGACAGACTGATACTTGCCAGCGAAATAAATCAAGCTGAAGAATCCTCCCGCCGCCTCACTGACCTATTGAAAAACACAAATTGCTTCGTTCCTCTCTACAAATATATCAAAAATACAATTGGAAAAATATAGTGAAATAAGTGAATTCAAGTGATCAAAAACAAGTCTTCTAAAATAAAGACTTGGCTTAAAGGTCTCGTTACCAAGCCACAATCTCCAAAAAAAAAAAAAATAGAGCCCTGTGACAGACACTGACAGCGGAGTCTCAGTAATAGGGTCCCGTTGGCACCCTTTGGGTACGGAACCCTACATGTTTTTATTATTTGTATAAAACAGTATTTAATAAAGTAGGTAAGCGGTCAGAGTATTATTACCGAATATTATTCAATGCATAGTTAGTTACGCATCCTTTCATATGGGGTGGGTGAGGTATGAAAAATGACGAAATTTGAAAAGAGCCGGAACAAATGTTTTTTAGGGTTCCGTACCTCAAAAGGAAAAAAATGGAACTCTTATAGGATGACTTTGCTGTCCGTCCGTCCGTCTGTCAAGACCCTTACTCCCGTAAACGTGCGGAGTATTTATCGAGTTGAAATTAAAACCCTAAACTCAAAAAAAGTTATAGGGTACTTCCGGCTGTCCTAGAAACTTGAAATTTTGTATAAAGGAAGCTCTTATAGCAAATTTTATTCCCTTTATAGCAAAATAAGTAAGAAAAATCTAAAAATCATAATTTTTCATGTCTGACTGTCTATGTTAAAAAGCCATGTAAAATGACCCCACATTGCGTACATTTTGCTTATGAGCTTGGCTCTGCTAACACTTGATATTCATAAATACCTATGCACGGAACCCTTGATTCGCGAGTTCGAGTCGATTTTAACCGGTTTTTTTTGTTCTTATCGAATACCTAAACACAAAGATTCATCGATTTATCTATGATAATGACGACGTTCCATATAATTTTTTCATCCTATTTCATCCCCTCGCAGGTAAAATTTTCAAAAACCCTTGAACAAATATCTATTTATTTTTCAAAGTGCCCAAATGCCAATTTTCATAAAGGACCATCAATTTATCTTTTACAATGTCGACCTTCATATAAACTTTCACCCCCTATTTCACCCCCACACAGGAAGAATTTAAAAAAATGCGCGAAAATATATCTATTTACCACGTGCCCAAATGCCAAGTTTCATAAAGAACCATCGATTTATCTTCGAAAATGACGATCTTACATATATAAACTTTCATCTCCTATTTCACCCCCAAACAGGAAGAATTTTAAAAAACGCTCGAACAATTATTTATCTCTTATCACGTGCCCAAATACCAAGTTTCATAAAGAAACATCGATTTATCTTCGATAATGACGACCTTCCATATGAGCTTTCATCCCCTCACAGGTAAAATTTTCAAAAAAGCTAAAACACATACCGACTTATTTCTTATTAAGTGCCTAAATGCCAAGTTTCATGGTTTTATTTCTGACAGCGACGAACTTCCACCATATAAAATTTCACCCCCTATTTCAACCCCTTAAAGCCTTTTTTTCGCGATAAAAGATAGCCTATGTTCTTTCCCATGGTCTATTCTATCTCTGTACCAAATTTCATCCAAATCGGTTCAGCGGTTTTTGCGTGATTGCGAGTATGGATGAAGACTTGGCTGTATGGTGTTTAACTTTTGCCTTTTCCCCTAGAAAGAATAATAAATAAAAAAAATCAACTCAACTCAGACTTCACTCACTTCAGTCAGACAGACTTGACATACGGAGAACTTGATGAAAACAGTTGTTTTGATTCGCGATTAAGCGTTTCTTTTTATAAAATCATTCTTGAAATAGGTGTAAAATATGTGTTTAAAATAACTGTAAATTAAATAATATAAAATCATGGAAACTACGCCATTGTTAACCAGAACAAAGACGAAATCCATATGGTCAAGGTAATCTCTGAATGTTTTTTTTTTATCACCAATGATAGTGCTACTTTGTTTTTGTTAGACAGTTTTTCTTTTGTTAAAATCAATTATTCCGTTATTATCTTATTTCAGGTTTAGCTTCCGTAAAAAGGAGTTGACTTCTAGAGAAATTTATCTGGGACAACTGCCAGATGAAGACTTCCCACCAAACTTTATATGTAACCAAGTGAGTAGTATTAGTATAATATAATGACCCGCTTTAAGTACAACTCGTGGGCAGAACCGTTGATATTTAGTTCATTTGATTTAATTACTTTAAAAGCATTCTATCACTGTTGATCACTATTTTTATAGCCACTTGACAGTCCGACAATAGCATGGTATCCAAGACCAAAATGCTTCAAGCCATCCGTGGATAATTTGTGTCATAAAGTTTATCCTTGATTTTGTGCACAAATCTTATATTATAAGCATGTGTTTTAACTTTTTTTTGCTAAATATGTGTGAATTAAAAACAGATTACTTATAAATGGACTTTGAAAAAACGCCATAAATTAAGGATTTTTTATGCTGTTTTACTGCTTATAATTAATTATCTAATATCTTATCTCATGATTATCTTTTTAAGAGTAAGAGTTACCACCTCTCTTAGAGAAATAAATTGCATTTGACCTGTAGATTGTCCCCTTTAAGTTAACGGAAATCTAAAATAACACAGTGTATAACCCATATTAAATATAATGACCCGGATAATTCAAGTCTTAAATAGAGATTAGCTCGACTAAGCTCTCTAGCTCGACTCGACTTTGTCGAGCTAAACTCGATTTAAGACGTGAGTTATTTATTTTCGGGTCCTCAAGAAAAAGGGTGATCGCTCGGACTGCAACTCTTACCGAGGTATTTCTCTGTTATCAGTCCCTGGAAAAGTCTTTGCCAAAATTTTGCAAATCTTTCGGAAAGGATACTGCCGTAAACACACTTTGGTTTTCGACCAGACAGGGGTACCTGTGAAGCGATCTTTTCAGTGTGTCAACTACAGGAAAACTGCTTACTCCGGCGCGGATGCTTAGGGTTGTCGACTTCTATTTTAGATTAATTACCTACCGGCAAATAATTTCAGTACAAAATTTAACTTAAAATTGTCTAATGTCTTTGTCTAGAGAAACCAGACAGATTCTATAATATTATTATTATACTACAATTAAAAATATCCATACTTATTACTATATTACTATTATTACTATTACTAATATTATAAATGCGAAAGTAACTGTCTGTCTGTCTGTTACGCTTTCACGCCTCAACCGCTGAACCGATTTTGATGAAATTTGGTACAGGGATAGAATAGACCTTGGGAATGAACACAGGCTATCTTTTATCGCGAAAAAAGAGGCTTTAAGGGGTTGAAATAGGGGATGAAAGTTTATAAGGTGAAAGTTCGTCGCTGTCGAAGATAAAACCATGAAACTTGGCGTTTAGGCACTTAATAAGAAATAAATCGATATTTGTTTGAGCTTTTTTGAAAATTTGACCTGTGAGGGGGTGAAATAGGGGATGAAAATTTATATGGAAGGTCGTCATTATCGAAGATAAAGCGATGAATCTTTATTAAACTTGCCATTTCGGCACGTGATAAGAAGTGAATAGATATTTATTCGCGCGTTTTTTTAAATTCTTCCTGTGAGGGTGTGAAATAGGGGATGAAAGTTTATATGGATGATCGTCATTGTCGAAGATAAATCAATGGTTCCCTATGAAACTTGGCATTTGGGCACGTGAAAACGCGGATGGTTTACCGTCGACACACTCGCTCATTGAACCGGTTCCTCATTAAATGTCTGCGAAAAATCTTTAAGATCCAATGATCCAACCGTGTGAGAAACACTGAAGTGCTGTGACGAGCCAATGTGGGTGGCATTGAGTCGTTTCTCATGCGGCGTCAACTTCGATGTTGCGGGCATGTCTCACGGATGATGGAGGAGAGAGTGGCTAAGCGCATCTTTTATTCGGAACTTAAGGAGGGCAAGCGTAAGCGTGGCGGGCCAGAGCCAGATTTAAGCCAGCGCGGGGCCTGTAGCAAATATTATCATGGGGCCCTTGATTTGCTTCAACTTTATACCTAGTATTCAATAAAACACTATAGTCGCTCATTTTGATACCATCTGTTTCTTTGTCGGCGGTTTCGTGTTGGTTATGTGGTGGCAGTGTTGTACCATTGATTTAAAAAAAAACCTGCTTCTATCTAAACTGTCATTTTTACGATCTGAAAGCGGGCCCGCGGGGCCCCTAGACGCGAGGGGCCCGTAGCATTTGCGACTCTTGCTGCGTAGCTAATCCGCCACTGTGGCGGGCAACTCCTTAGGTACAAGGATGTGCTCAAACGCCACATGAGAAAATGTGACGTGGAGCCATCTCAGTGGGAATAACTGGCAACACGCCGTAGCGAGTACCTAGCGATCTCTTGTGAGTCGTATCGTAAGGTTAGTTTTGAGACGCGGCGTCGGTTTGATCTTGATTTCAAACGCGACGAGTTAAAGGCAAGGCCCGACCATCAGCGGTAATAACGTAGAATTATGAAAATGGTATCCTCACGTGCCCTCTGTGTGCGCGTACCTTCCTGAGGAAGATTGAAGATTGGCTACGTGAGCCATATGAGGGCGCATGAACGGAGGTGAAGCAGTCGCCGTAGCCGGAATTGGCTAAGAGGGGGATTATTAAAGTTCAGGAGAAGGGGCAAAATTGAAATAAGAAAACTTTAAAAAAACTACAATAGTTTTTGTAAAATGATTTTTAGCATCTGATAACACATCTATTCAAAATTATTTTGATATATAAATAAATACATAAAATTTATAATCGATTCTGAATTAGGTATCACAACTCAAAATCCCACCTATCTCATTTAAGTTTGTCTAACTAGTTACGGGACATCCTATATACAGTTAAATGTAAGACATAGGGTTCATATCTTAGGTCAGAGCTGAATTATTATATTTATGTACTCCCCAACCTTTGTTAATGTAAAGTCAATGAAAAAAAAGCGTGACGTCTACTCACAGAAATATTTGAATTTTTCAGAAGTATAACATCATTACATTCCTGCCGCTTGTGTTGTATGACCAATTCCGGTTCTTTTTGAATCTTTATTTCCTGGTGATGGCTTTGAGCCAATTCATACCGAGCATTCGTATTGGATACCTGTACACCTACTGGGGGCCTCTGTGCTTTGTTTTAGCAGTGACGCTATTTAGAGAAGCTGTTGATGACTTCAGAAGATATAGGTAATGCACTGTGGCTTATCTATTTCTATTATTGAAGTAGCCTATCGAACTGGCTCAACAGTTGTTATTTATCCTCAGGAGGGACAAAGAAGTGAACAGGCAGCGATATGAACGGGTTGTCTTAGATGAAGGCATAAATGACTATCGACCATTTGTAACGGAGCATGTCCCAGCATCAGCATTGCGAGTTGGTGATATAGTAATGCTACACAAAGGCCAGAGAGTACCCGCAGACATGATTCTACTCAGGACTAATGAAACAATGGGCACTGTGTTTATAAGGACTGATCAATTAGATGGGGAAATTGATTGGAAGTTAAGGTAAGGTACCTAATAAACATGTATGGCGGATGCACACTCAAGCAAGATCAGTATAAAACACCAGTTCTGAAACAGTATTTTACAAACCCGAAAAAAGTTAGCATTTATTCATTTATTTATTTTTTATTTATTTGCATTTACTTATTTACTTTTATGAAATATTATAATGACAAGATTTAATATGATTAATTATACAAAGCAATTTATTTATTTCATATAAAACCAAACTTGTTAAAGTATGTACTATATTATTAATACATTCTAATCAGCAGTTGGTGAGTGAATGATCAACTGAAGTGTCTTATTCCAAGATAGTTTTCAGTTGGTTGCTATGATATATTATAAGTAGGTACATAATGTTTTTCAGTGCATTAACTGTTAATAAGTTCTGATTACATGGTAATTTACTAATTCTTGAGCAAATGAACTAAAATGTTAGATAAATGTCGGATAAGGTGGATCACTTCTTACATCTAATTAAATGATTTTGTTTCTTTTGACTTGACTTGTTATTTTCGAGTTGTTTCTGCTAACTAGGTATGATAAGTTTATCTTTTGTTTCAGAATACCACTACCGTCTACTCAAAAATTACCGACAGATGCACATCTCCTGGACATTAATGCAAAGATATTTGTAGAGAAACCTGAAAAAGATATACATTCCTTCTTTGGAACTTGCACAAGACTAGATGAGGAAGAGAATGATTCTCTAGATATAGAAAATACATTATGGAGTGGTTGTGTTGTAGCTTCAGGGCAAGCAACTGGATTGATTATTTACACAGGTAATACTAAGCAACCTTTTTATAAAAATATTCCAATGGCACTTTGACTATAATATTTTTCGTAATAAACGTTTTCTTTTATATAGGTAGCCAAACACGTAGTGTCATGAATAATGCTACACCCCGGTCTAAGGTCGGACGACTAGAGTTGCAAGTCAATGACCTAACAAAGGTTCTTTTTGGAGCTACGCTACTTACTTCATTCCTGATGATTGTACTTAAAGGTTTCAATGGACCTTGGTATGGATTCTTGTTCAGATTCGAACTCTTATTTTCTTACATCATTCCAATTAGGTAAGAGTCCATTTAAATATTTTTTTTTGACTACTTTAAAATACTACTTGATCTCACACACTTAACCCTGTTTTTTTGTTTTAGTTTAAGGGTAAACTTGGATATGGGTAAAGCTTTCTATTCGTGGACTATTCAAAGAGACAAAGAAATAGAAGGCACAGTAATGCGCTCAACTACAATACCAGAAGAATTAGGAAGGATACAATATCTCTTAGCCGATAAAACCGGAACGCTGACTAAAAATGAAATGGTTTTCCAAAAATTACATCTAGGAAACGCTCTCTTTGATAAAAATTTATTTTACGAGGTTAGTTATTTTAATTTTACTCAAATTATGAGAAAGTTAAAATATGAAATAAACATTTCTAAAATTTGTATATTTTATTGATCCATAAAACAGGTAGAGGCATTGCTGACTCAGTATTTAACAAACGAAGCTTCTCTGCCGTCGACGCCTACGGATTCTGAAAATGGCGTCTCACCTTATCAAGTGTGGGAGGTGGTGCTTGCTATTGCTCTTTGTCATAATGTCACACCTGTGTACGAGCTGGATGATCAGAGGGTTGATGAAACTCAGTCAGGTAATACTAACTGAAAGACTTTTTTTTTTTTCAGTTTTTGTAAATGTAACACAACATTCCTTGGCCTATTAGTATGGCTTAGTAGTTTCCCTATGGCCTTTCAAGCAGGGCCACGATCCTCTGCTTGAGAGGCCATAGGTCAAACTAAAAAAAAATGGCAACATTTTTAGGGTTCCGGAGCCAAAATGGCAAAAACGGAACCCTTACAGTTTCGCCATGTCTGTCTGTCTGTCCGTCCGTCCGCGGCTTTGCTTAGGGACTATCAATGCTAGAAAGCTATAATTTTGCACGGATATATATATGTAAACTATGCCGATAAAAAATTAAAAAAAAAATTTTTTTAGGATACCTCCCATAGACGTAAAGTGGGGGTTTTTTTTTTCTCATCCAACCCTATAATGTGGGGTATCGTTGGATAGGTCCACCATTAGGGACTTGCTAAAATTATTTTTCGATTCAGTGGTATGTTTGCGAAATCATCATCCCAGCCTATATACGTCCCACTGCTAGGCACAGGCCTCCTCTCAAAACTAGAGGGCTTGGGCCATAGTTCTCACGCGGGCCCAGTGCGGATTGGGAACTTCGCCCGCACCATTGAATTGCGAAATAATCAACTTTAAAGTACAAATTTTCATGAAAATCGAGCGTTTCCCCCACCTCTAAAATCTAAACCGGTCGGTTTAAGAGTAAATAGCAGCCTAAGGTATAAAATATACCTAAACTTGGAAGATTCCGTATAAAATACGAAATCCTTAGAAAAATATTACTTAATTTTTTCGTAATGTCTACGGAACCCTATTTTGGGCTTGTCTGACTCGCTCTTGGCCGGTTTTTTTTTAAATAATGTGCCAATTTCTATAGCAATATATAATTGACTATGACGCGGACTTAAAGAAAACTGTCGATGAAATACATGTTTGTTGATCATTACATTGGTCTGCCGGTATCATTTTAACACCACCGGCAATCATGTTGTTGGTTCGCCATTCCTGTCCTAGGGAAAGTGTAGGTAATATCTATATAATAGGTAAATAGTAAGAAAATAAGCAAGAGATGGTTATTCTGTGACAGACATGGGCAGCTCTGTGGTATCAGAGAGTTGCGGCGGCGCCGTGCCGCAGCAGGAGCTGTGCGACTACCAGGCCTCCAGCCCCGACGAGGTGGCGCTCGTCAAGTGGACAGATATGGTAAACTTAATTTACCTTCTTTTTACACGACTACTGCCAGAAAGTAGTTTTACAATACACTTGCTCGATAAATTCACTTTCAAAGGATGTATAAATGGTTCGTAAGTTCTTCTTCTCTTTTAAAATATGGCTTTTCTGTCCTAATTAATAGGACAATTTCGCCAGTGTCAAGTTAAACTCTCTTTGAGAGGCACGTTGTATGGTGATTGTAGTTTTTGCAACTTGATAGTAAAGTTCCAGAAACCACGTGGAGACCACTTGCGCATTAAAAAAGTTAGACACGAGAGCAATATAGGATTTTGGGACCACTGTTCAGTGTTAAGGTTAATCGCCTAAAACACTATCAAAATTATACTTCAACTAGCCAAAGAAACAGAAATAGCAAAATTAGATATTGTCTACATCCGCCATCTTCGAATGCTACAAATCGAATCCGGTTCGTAAGTTCATTTTACCGCACTAGTGCGATTTTATTAGTTTTTTGATTCTTCATTTTAAAAGTTTACAAGCAAAGAGTTATAAATGACAAAAATTAGAAATATTGACATACGTAGAATAATGTATAAATATACATGTATTAATATACAAAACTATAATTATAACTAATGAATTTGCAAAATGTCCACCTCTTATTTTTTCGAAAAAATCGCAGTGGCTGCACGCGTCGAAACTTTGCCTGATAATTTTAGTGAACCTAATTAATAACAAAACTTACGCATGCGCATTACGGACGCGACATTTTTGTAAAACTGCGTTGTTTTGTTTTATTTTTCAATTTTGTATTATTAATTGCCTATTTTCTCAGAAATGTATTGAAAAACATCGTATTATGCACGGTTGGCAAGGTTTAACAAACTCGTGACCATGAAACCCTCGCCTCGCGACTCGTGTTATCACTCGTCAACTCATTTGTAAAACCTCACTTACCAACCACGTATCACAAATACTCGTAACTATTGTTTTAAATACTAGCTCAACCTACTAAGCTGGACTCTATTTTTCAACTTTTTTTTTGTGTAATGAATATAATATTTTACTAGGCCTTACCTGCGGCTTCGCACGGTGTCTTGCAGGTGTTGTTAATTCGTTATTGGTTCTCCTCGTTTATAATGAATTTGATTTGATTGGTAATAAAATTAACTCATCTGTTAACTACTCACCAGCTTTTTTGTTATTAATTTCAGATGGGCGTATCTTTGTATCGAAGAAATCTCCATAATATCTCACTTAAGCTCCGTACTACTAATGAGATAATGCAATTTTCTATACTGCAGATTTTCCATTTTACAAGTGAAAGTAAGATGATGGGCATCATTGTGCAGGTAGGAAGAACTTTTTGAGGATCATTTTTTAAACAAATAAACTTCCATGGGTAGTAATTTCATATTCAACCAGAGGCGATTTTACAGTGGCATTCCGTGCAGGCCCTTTATGAGATAATAATAATAATCCAAATAAGCTAATACTATAATAAACTCTAACGTCATGAAAAGAAAGTTCTAATAATTAATTTAAAAAAGTGAATTAAGTATATAAAAAATATCGATATTGGTTACCGACTAATAATCGACTTTACGAGTACTATTCAAAAAATAATAAAATGCATTGGTATTTTTTCGACAAATCCAATTATTAATTATAAAATACCATTGTAATTGCGAGTCTGTGACTAATATCTAATATAATACTTTTCCAACTGTTCCAGTAATGTTGTTTACGGCGATAACTAAAGAAGTAGTACTTCTAAATGTTGAGCTTCACTGGTATTTTGTTAACATAAAACGATACAATTATTGCCTAATAATGATGGTAAATGGCTAAATTTAACAATTTTTTTCCTTCGGCTGTCTTTTAAGCACTTATTAAATTTGATGAATCGTGTGATATACTTATAGTGATGTGATACATAAGTAGGCAGGACAGCCTCGCTATGAGTACGGTAGTACTATTAGTTATTGTGCTATGAGCGCCAAATACGAGTAAATGGCACGACTCGAATTTTTTATGGCCATGCCCCAAGGGTTTGACTTGTCATTAAATTTTTTTCTATTTCGAAACTGCCTTAATTTCTGACAAGTTTGTTAATTTATTTTAAAATCAATTAATTATAATTATTACAAAATTTATTTAATCATTTTAATTTTACTGTCGAAATTTGACAAAAAATTTGTTTATAACCTGGATTAAAACATAGGATCCCGATATTCGCACGAGAATTTAATAAAATCCTGGAATTTCAATTTCACCGCTGTATCTAATGATTTACGCGTGCGAAACCGCGGGTAAACGCTAGTTTTAAATAAGAACGAATCTTCAATATAAGTGCTATACAAAGACGTAGGTACTTGACGTTCTATCATCATGAAAAAATAATTGTTATATTCATAGGAGGAAATCTCAGGAGAAATAACTTACTACGTGAAAGGCGCTGACGTCGCCCTTGCGAAGCTTCTCGATTCATCGTGGCTCAATAATGAGTGCAAGCGATTGGCTGCCGACGGATTACGTACCTTGGTGGTAGCCAAAAAAGTTCTTACTAAAAACGAATACTTGGAGTTTGAGGTAATTTTTGCTTTTCCTATACTTGTGAGATGAAGAAGTATTTTGGTATTTACAATCCCTGCTAATTTATCCACAACGCAATTAAATATATTGAGATTCTGTATTGGTACTTTTCTCTAAATCTCCGACTCTCGTCATACTTAATTTCGATAAGAGGTAAGCAGGGCATTAAACTCAGTTTTCGGGTTCAAAGAGACGCCACGAGTTGTTCCATTGTGATTAAGCGCACCGGTGCAGTGACACATCAACATCTCCGCAAGCGATAGAGTCCTCAGCCGTCGCTCGCAATAGCGATACAATGAGGGCTATCGCGAATGAATTCATCGCTAGAGGCGCTAGTGTAGCGTGAGGTCTCCGAAATGTCAAATCTCATAGTGTTTGGGAGAGCTACGCGGGTTTATTTATAATAAGAATTTTTTTGTAAATATTTTGCATAACCTGAAATTAATTATGGCAATTATTAATTACGGGGCAATGAATGTCTGTGTTTTGAGACAGTTTTGTCTTTCGGAAACTTTTGTCCTCCCTTTTTTTCCGAACAAAACGGGACTTAGCAACACTGTGGTTGCTGGATATTTTTATGGTACGGTTTTAAGATGTTTTAAATATGATTTTAATCTAAACTTTGTTTTAACGCCCGTAATAACAGACTCTGAAAGCCACACTTAAAAACCTCACGCAACAGTGCGCCATCTAGTGAGACAAGAAACGATAGCCCTCATTGGATCGTCATTATGTATTAATTTATTTTCAGAGTGAGTACAAGGAAGCTCGTCTTAGCGTTACAAATCGTACCGAAAAAACAATTGCTGCCATGTCCAAACTGCAGTGTGGTCTCAAGCTGCTGGGACTGACGGGCGTGGAAGATAGATTAGCTGATGACGTCCCCAAAACTATGGCCATGTTACGGACAGCTGGAATAAAGGTAGGTTTCTTGACTCATTCCCGACCACATTCGTTTGTATCGAAAATCTGCCTACACAGAGAACTAATAAATTATTTAAATTAAATAACAATCTAGCTGCTGCTTGACATATTTCTACAGTGTCACCATAAAGCAGCGTTTCCACCAGAGATCTGCGAGTATGTGTTGCGAGGAATATGTTTTTCATTAACCAATAGAAACGCTTTATTTACCTCGCCTCGCTCCGCTTAGCTATTTCCACCAGAGCTGTGCTGTGCTAGGATCTGTAAATGAAGCGTGTCTATTCTCGCAGCACAACCTCGCACATTATTGGTGGAAACGCTGCTTAAATACGTATTTTTGCTATTAAATAAAATTAGCGCTTTGCGCATTCTTTGATAAAAGGACAAGCAAATAATTTCAAACAAGGGGCAAAAAGTCAAGTGGCGGGCTACGCTGACGATAGATTTTACTGTACGAGTATGTGCGGGTCAAATCTTGTAACCGAATTTAACCGGACCCGGTCGGATTGACTTGAAATTGGGCATACTTATGGAAATCTGGTGAAAATACAATGATCTGGTTGTGACATCCATCATAGTGGTCTGGACGGGATCGTCTCTGCAGGATGAAACTCTTCAACAGTTAAAGGCATCGATTTATAGGTGGAAATATAGTTTGGATGACAATGCAAGTACAGTAACAAAAAGTACAGTCAGCAAAAAAGCTTATTAAAAATGAAATTTTTACGTAATCCTACTAATATTATAAATGTGAAAGTTTGTGAGTGAGTGAGTATGTTTGTTACTTTTTCACGCTTAAACGGCTGGACGGATTTTGATGAAATTTGGCGGAAAGTTAGTTTATAACCTGGATTAAAACATAGAATACTTTTTATCCCGATATTCCCACGGGATAGGGATAAAATCTTGAAATAACAACCGCTAGGCTTAGAGTCATGAAATTTGGTATGTACGTAGTTGGACGTCTGGAATAAAATATAGACGACTTTTTGACCCGATATTCCCACGGGATACCTAGGGATAAAATCTTGAAATAACAACCGCTGTGCTTTGAGCCATGAAATTTAGTATGTAGGTAGCTGGACCTTTGGAATAACACATAGGCTACTTTTTATTCCGATATTCCCACGGGATAGGGATAAAATCTCGAAATAACAACCGCTGGGCTTATAGGCATGAAATTTGGTATGTAGGTAGCCGGACGTCTGGAATAACAAATACGCTACTTTTTATCCCGATATTTCCACGGGATAGTTTTGTAACTAAGGGACCCCATACATCCGTGTATTATTATTATTATTATTTTGTATTTTTTTCTTTAATTATATGTATACTTACCTACTGTAGTTTTTAAGTATTTTATTTGTAATTATTTTATTTTGGAAAAAATGACTTTCTGCCAAGCTTCTTGCGGCGCATTCTTCTTGGCAATGATGGTCTTTCCGAAAGCGCTGGTATTTTAAAAACTGACGTGTAAAAGTGCCCATTGCCGCCTATTTACTGAATAAATGATTTGAATTTGAATTTGGATAGGGAAAAATTTTGAAATTTTAGCACTAGGTTTAGAGTCTTGAATTTTGTACAGTTATTAACAACACAACCTCAATGAAGACCACGATATAAATTTTGGAAATTTCCAGGGGAATTTTGTAAAATCCCGAAAATTTCAATTGCAACTACCAGACCGAATAGTTTACGCGTGCGAAGCCGCGGGTAAAAGCTAGTAAATACATATTTTAATGTTGACCGTGCGTGCTGTAAGATAATGACGATCACGTTGTATTACAAGTATTACGGAGCGTTTATACCTGCTGAGCTGCCAACGTTGCATTTTTGTTAGTTTTTAGGGTTCCGTACCCAAAGGGTGCCAACGGAACCCAATTACTGAGACTCCGCTGTCTGTTTATCTGTCTGTCTGTCCATTCGTCCGTTTGTCACACGGCTCTATCTCTTGAGCCGTAATAGCTAGGCACTTGAAATTTTAACAGATTATGTATTACAGTGGCCGCTACTACTACTATGTTGCTATTCTGTCAAGATGACGGCCGTCAGTTGCTAGGGGCAACGCCCGTGACCCTATGTTGTTTAATGTTTAACTACTTATTAATTTGCGATTTTATTAGTGCTATTTTATAAAACCTCCAATAATTATAATAATTGTCTCTAAGACCGTTGTTTATTTTTTTGTGCACCATTAAATAACAATTTATGATCCACAAACCTCCGACACACACTTCACAAAAGCAAACTTCAATAAAGCACTCACAGCCGCTGTGTTGTATGTTTTTTACAATAAATCATTACCGTTATAATTCATACTAATTAACACTTTTTACTTACAAGGTCAAAATTTAAAATCAGGTTAAGATTGATCACTAATTCATAATAAGTACGCGCCTTCGGCCGAATTTACCGCGTTCAGCCACCTTTTTTTTCTGCCGCGGGCGCCGCGGCGCATGACAAGAGTCTAACCCCCTTATTCATAAAACCTAACAAGCCTATGTTAACTAACAAATGCTTTGTCCCTTTCTAACAAATACAAATGTCGAAGTGACAGATAAGGACAAACGAATTTTAGCGGCATTTTAACTAAAATAGGTTTGATTGTCGTTTATGAATAAGGGGGTTAAACGCTATTCAGCCTCCGACAGAGCGACAGCCAAAGAGGATGAGAATTTAAAATTGTTCTTTGTTCAAAATACTTGCACCTAGTGCTTACATTTTGGTGATATGATTTTATTAACTTGTAATGTACTTGTCTACCTAGTTATGTTTATGTTTGTTTCGGTGGAATTAATATTTCAACTTAAATTTGAAGTGGATATCTTCAACCGATTGAGCTGAAATTTGGCATGCATGTATAAATCCGATGACAATGCAATATTATTATGACGTTGAGCTGATCTGATGATGAAGTTAGATGTTGGCCATAGGAACTCTGTGTCGATTTCGAAACGACCGCATCGATTTTGGTCTCATTTGATTCGTCTTGACGACTACTTACTTTGGTAACGGGGGGGAAAAAGTACCGCCAGCAAAAAAGCTTGTATTAGATTTTTTTACAAAAAAATATTACTGAACTATTTGTTTTTAAAACATTGTACGGGGGTGCGGAACCCTTTATGCGCGAGTCGCTCGCACTCGCACTTGACCGATTTTTTCTAGATTATTTCATAAAAATTGAATGAAAATTAAAAATGTGGTCTGATAGAACTTTTCTTAATATGTAAGTATATAAGTTAATGTGTCTACTCCAATAATTATTCGTGATAGATTTTTATATTCTTTGAAAACGAATTAATATTTATTAACGGTTTTTAAAGAAAATAAAAGTCTATCACGAATAATAATTGGAGTGACATATTAACTTATATATTTAGAAGAGTTCTATCAGACCACATTTTTAATTTTCATTCAATTTTTATGGAATAATCGAGAAAAACTAACAAAAATGCACCGTTGCCAGCTCAGCAGGCATAAACGCTCTTAATGTTTACAATGTCAGATTTGGATGCTGACGGGTGACAAGTTGGAGACGGCGCTGTGCATAGCGCGGTCGCTGCAGCTGGGCGGCGGCGCGGGCTGGCGCGCGGCGCGCGAGTGCACGGCGCGAGGCGACGCGCTCGCGCTGCTGCAGGATTTGGCCGCCGCCGGGGACCACCCCGACCTCATCATCGAGGGGGAGACTCTCGAGGTGCCACTAACAGATATTACCATAGCTGCAGGGCCGGACTTAGAGCTCTGGAGGGGTGAAACCCTGTCCCGGCCCTTTTAATAGGTACCGACCCTGTTTTTTGTGTACACGCTCATAGAAGCTGACATGAGTTTCTATGGGCGTGTACACGAAACACAGGGTCGGTATTTCCATGTCGGTATTATCCGGGCCGGGAAAGAGTGTCACCCTTCTGGGAGCCTTGGGGCAACAAAGGAGTGGAGACTCTTCCCCCCCTCCCCGCCGCACAAACTCTTTTCCAAATAAAATGGGGGCCATTTGAGATTTTGATATTTTACTGATTGCCTGATTGAAGATGGAAAATATACAGTGAGCTAGAAAATCAGACGCGGATATTTTGAAGATCGAATTATTTGCATCGTTGTTAATTAGTTTCAATTAAATTAAATTAAAAAAAATATAAAGTTAATGTTAATGTAAGGATGATTATTTTTGGACGGAATGGTATTTTTTTATGAAACAAAAAAAATATTACCACACAATATTTAAATAATTTATGTGTATAATTGATTCTTAGGTTATTAATTACATACCCTGAAAATATCCGCACCTAATTTTCTAGCACCTTATAGATGAATACTCGTTTACTAGTGTTTCTCGTCGGAATTTAAAAAATCCGAAGTCTATTGTGGGGGCTTCTCTTTTGTGGAAGCCCGTGGAAGTGGAAAGAATTAAAGTTCTAGCCGTTACCAGCGACTCTGTCCACGTAGAATTCGTTTAACACTATCCCGCGGGAACTATGCGATTTTCTGGGATAAAAACTATCCTATGTCCTTCTCCGGGACTCAAACTATCTGTGTACCGAATTTCATCAAAATTCGTTCAATGGTTTAGACGTGACGAAGTAACAAACAAACACTTACCAACTTTCATATCCCACTAATATTATAAACGCGAAAAATTTGTATGGATGGATGGATCGATGGATGAATGGATGTTTGTTACTCTTTCACGCAAAAACTACTGAATGGACTTGAATGAGTTTTGGCATAAAACATACACTGGATTAACATATAGGCTACTTTTTATCCCGAAACAGTGTGTAGTTCCTGTGGAATCAAAAAGTTTTAAACTACATACTAATTCTGCGCGAGCGAAGCCGCGGGCTAAAGTTAGTTTGTCATTTTAGTGTAATGGGATAATTTTGTGGGGTACAAATCCACTAAAAGTTAGAAGTTGTGACATAAGGCAATTCCTTGATTTAGTCCCAAACTGAGCAAAGTTTTTACTATGGACTATGCGTTTTATCTTCAGAGTGACGTTACTTATCCTTATCACGCGTGAGACTCCGTGAACACTAGCATTCTTGGCCAGCGTTTTCTCGGTGGAACGCACGTTGAACAAGATCTAGGCGGCGTATTCGCCGCCTTCGTGTTGCCGCGGTGTCGCCAACCATTTGGTGCTACAGACCGTACGTGGTGTGCATGCGACGGCAGCGAATAAAAGTGCAGCTTACTATTATCATATTTTAACGTCAAAAGGTGAAATAATGAAGTAGAAAACGAATACAATTAACGAATAAATTAGAATCCCATCAAAACATAAATGTGAAATGAGAGCCAAGTTCTATATTATGCTATATGCCTTGGTTGTTGACTTCAACAACAAAAGAAGTGAGATCTAAATGGGAGCCAAGTTCAATGGTCAGTCCTGAAATTTATTTATAACAACAAAATATTTCATAACAACTTAAAATATAATTTCGTCTCATAACTTAGGATAATGTATTTGAAACCTAAGGTCTGACTTGGCTAGTTTTCATGTACCGCGTGTCTCGATATAGTTGTTGGTTGTGTCGTCAGGTGTGCCTGCAGTCGTACGAGGAAGAGTTCGTGGAGGTGCTGTGCAAGTGCGCGGGCGTGGTGGTGGCGCGCTGCTCGCCCACGCAGAAGGCGCGCGTGGCGCAGCTGCTGCGCGCGCGCGGCCGCGTCGTGGCCGCCGTGGGCGACGGCGGGAACGACGTCGCCATGATACAGGAGGCCGACATAGGTCAATCACCCCTCACTCCACAATACCACCACTCCTACTATCCATACTTGGTTTGGATATAACTAAATGTAAACAAAACAATGACAATTTGTGTCTTAAATATTGAAATCCCCCCGATCAAATTATCTAAACATTTCCATTTCTGAATTGAAATACACTAGTCTAGTTTGTATTACAATGATAGATATGTAAGTAAAATGTTTAAAATCCTTGAATGTACCAAATCTGGCAGCTGAAATTTGTTTACATTTTGTTAAATACCTATCCAAACCTATATATAATTATATAGGTTTGGATACCATATATTATTATAAGTATGTATAAGTATACCTAGTTATAATGCTTTAAACTTTCGTGATTTTCACTCGTAGTTAAATAGACGGGACTTATTACGACACAAGATTAATATTTACCTCACCGTTTTTACGACATTGCAGTGGCCGTGGTCACGCGTAGACCCCTACCTAGTGCTAGTAAACGAGAACGAACAACTAGGTCCATTTGGGCTTCCGCTACCTCGCGCGGGCGCACGGCGCTGGCGTCCGTGCAGCGTGCTTGTTTCATGTCATCTGATAGAGCAGCGCTGCGTGAGGCGGGTCTGCTCTATTAAAACCCGTGATTGAAACCTATTGAAACAGCCCGCCGCGGGGCGCTCGCGCCGCGCACCCGCGCGATATAGCGAAGCCCTTTTGATTTATGACACTTAAAAATTACACCAATTTTAATTTTCATGCTTTAAATTGTATATCCATTTTATTAAGTTATTGGACCTAGAGTTCTATAACGAAAAAGAATATAAAATCGGTCAAGTGCAAGGGTTCCGCACCTCCGTACAATGTTTTAAAAACAAATAGTTCAGTAATATTTTTTGTAAAAAAATCTAATACAAGCTTTTTTGCTGGAGGTCCTTTTTACCCCTGGTTACCATGGTAGTGTCGTTTTATTACAGAGTTCCTATGGCCAATATCTAACTTCATCATCAGATCAGCTCTACGTCATAATAATAATGCATTGTCATCGGATTTATACATGCATGCAAAATTTCAGCTCAATCGGTTGAAGATATCCACTTCAAATTTAAGTTGAAATATTTAATATTTTATTTAAATTATTTAATTCCACCTGAACAAACATAATTAGTTACATTACATTACAAGTTAATAAAAACATATCACCAAAATGTAAGCACTAGGTGCAAGTATTTTGAATAAAGAACAATTTTAAATTCTCATCCTCTTTGGCTGTCGCCCTGTCGGAGGCTGAATAGCGCTTTAGACTCTTGCCATGCGCCGAAAATAAAAAGTGGCTGAACGGTAATTCGGCCGAACGGCGCGTACTTTAGTGAATAAATCTTAACCTGATTTTAAATTTTGACCTTGTAAATAAATAGTGTTACTTAGTATGAATTATAACGGACATTTTTTAGTGTAAAAAACATTAAATACAGCGGCTGTGAGTGTTTTATTGAAGTTGGCTTTTGTGAAGTGTGTGTAGTGTGTGTCGGAGTTTGTGGATCATAAATTGTTATTTAGTCTTAATGCTGCACAAAATAATAAACCACGGTCTTAGAGACAATTGTTATAATTATCGAAGGTTTTATAAAATAGCACTAATAAAATCGCAAATTAATGAGTAGTTAAACATTAAACAACATAGGGTCACGGGCGTTGCCCCTAGCAACTGACGGCCGTCATCTTGGCAGCCTAGCAATCAAAAACAGCTGAATGAAACACGTTTCTTGTATGACGGATGAATCCCTTTAATTTGTAACTTCATTTTATTTTTAGTATTTGTTGTTGTCGCGGCCACTAACAAATAAATAAATAAATAAATATCATGGGACAATTCACACCAATTGACCTAGTCCCAAAGTAACACATAATCTGTGAAAATTTAAATTGCCTAGCTATTACGGCTCAAGAGATAGAGCCCTGTGACAAACGGACGGATGGACAGACAGACAGACAGCGGAGTCTCAGTAATAGGGTTCCGTTGGCACCCTTTGGGTTCGAAACCCTAAAAATGGCTTATAGGCTACCTTATAGGATCAGTTGGCTGTTTGTGAACGCCAATTTTCTATAAAGCATGGAGGTATCCAAGTTGAAATTGATTTATGAAATACTAGGGTTGGGTTTGCTAGACGCATTTACAGATATATATTTTTTCTTGTAAAAATAAATCCAAGCGACTTTTCCTCTGATCGTAATATTTACTGATCCATATTTCTACTTGTAGAAAAATTTACGAATCGCTTTTTTACCTGGACTTATTATTAACTGATCTATATTTCTACTTGTAGAAAAATTTCAGAATCGCTTTTTTACCCGGTCTTATTATTAACTGATCTATATTTCTACTTGTAGAAAAATTTCGAAACCCCTTTTTACCCGGTCTTATTATTAACTGATCTATATTTTATATGGTATAAAAATTTCCGAAACGCCTTTATAACCGATCTTATTATTTATGAAGCCTTAACTTTATTCAAGTGATTTTACGGTTACGTAGCATAACATCTAAAATCAAATATCATAAACTTGATACCTACACATACGTCTAGAATGTCGAAAGCCTAAATGAATAATGTTCGTAATCAATGTAACGTTAAATATAACGTTAATCAAATATAACGTTCAAAATACATACAACACGACTGGTCGAATGAATATAATATCGAACTACAAAATTAATAATATTATTTGTCATAAACTTGATACACATAATATACATCTATGTAGAATGTCAAAAGCTTTCGATTAACAAAAACAAAGTAGATAGGTTGGTTCAAATAAATAAATAGGTTCGTTAGGTTGCTTCATATGCCCGAAGGGCACGCTGCCCAGAAATAGGAGCCCCACGTAGTGCCCCATGCACTCTCAAAAAAGGTAAACGGAAAATTTGCAAGGTTTGTTTTTGGCAGAGTTAGTAGCAGATATTTTTACCCGCGATCTGTAAAATTTCGGATGGGCGCCAGGTTGGCCAACCAAACACACAGTTTTTTTTAATACGGCTACGTACTATTTTTGATAGGATTGGTAGCAACAATTTTTTTCAACTCTCCTGTTCGGAAAGTTTATCTTTCATGGGTAGATAGCCGGGTGGAAAATGGCGTTTTCATCTTTAGGGTGGAAAGTATTTTTTAAAATTTTTCGATTAGCCACGGAGTCGAAGATAATTGAGTCACGTCAATGACACTTTTTTTTCACGTTTCGGCATGGCCATCTAGATGCACGTCGTGACCAAGGAGCTTACATACAACATTAGAGGTTGAACGAACATCCGTTTGAAACAAAAAAAAAGATCTTTATGACGTCACGAACATATTCCATCTCTTTCTTTAGTTAGGTTAAGAAAGAGATGGAAGTCATTCGTGAAATGTGAAAGAAAGAGATGGGATATATAAGATTTAAATAGGTTAAAAGAAATTTATTATCAACAAAGACATGATTGTCACTTCCGTGTTAACATCATGTAACTTAGAACGATTTTAATGAATGTTCGTCGCCGCATTCATTGAACATAAGTAGTAAGTATTAAATCTCACAAACAATCACAAACAGATAAGTAGGTAGGTAACGTACACACTTCACGCATTTGTATCAGCGATGATATGTTTTGCTAACTGTAGTTTAAATGCGTGAAATGAGCTTACATTTTTGATATGCGAGGGTATTTTATTATAAAGACGAGCTCCTTCATTAGTGAGCAATAAATTAAAATATAAATAAGTCATAAAGGTCAAACTTCTTCGTTTGGCGTTCAACCTCCAGTTTTGATAAGCTCCTTGGTCGTGACCAACTAGATTTTTTATTATAGTCGACCGTAGCAAGTGGCCAGTCGAAAAGGTACCGTTGGAGGTTGGATATAAGTAAATTTAATTTATTATTATTCTTATTTTTTGTAGTATTTTACTTTCCTCACAGTCGAAATGAAAAGTAGAGTGTCTAACTCGGGTGAAATTACCCAATTCCCCTCGTACTATTAAATATCTCGGGTGAAATGAGTCACTTTCCACCCTTGGTTATCAATCTACTATTGTACGCAATCTGTCAAATTTCATAAGACCGTCAGGTTGACCAACCTAACTCTAGATTTTTGTACACTATGCAGGCTAATTTTATAGCAAAAATACTTGTGTTACCTCTTTGGTGGGCAATTAAAAAGGATTTTCATACAATTTTTCTGCTCTAGAGCAGAAAAGTCCCGCTTTGTGCTGGTCATTTAGTGCGGTTATGGTGAAATTAAAGCATAAGCGTAGTTGGAAGAAAAAGTCATTTTATGTCGTCTAGATCAAGCATAAACACGAACTTTACGAGCATGAGAAGTGAAAAACCTATTTTTGGTGCTTTTAAATTTGTACGGACTGTCTACGCGATAATTTGTCGCTTTTACACTTGGTTTTAATAGCACAAAAAATGGTGTTAACATTTATGTGCGACAGGTGTGGGTATAGAGGGCGCGGAGGGGCGCGCGGCGTCGCTGGCGGGTGACGTGAGCGTGCGCGCGTTCGCGGCGCTGGCGCGGCTGCTGCTGGTGCACGGGCGGCGCGCTGTCATGCGCTCCGCCGCGCTGTCCCTGTTCATCGTGCACCGCGGCCTCATCGTCTCCACCATGCAGGTATACATCTATAGGTATACATATGTCTGAGCTAAATAAACTAGAAACAATAAGCAAAACAGTTAGGCGATCGAGCTTCACTTGAAGTAAATACTTCGTTTCATTATGTCCGACCGGGATTCAATTCGGACATTGTTTGCAAGCCAAGCGAGGTGCTGCATTAGCGTTGATAGCAGCGAAATTAACAACCTTATTGCCTTATTGCGCACGAAATTAATCAGAACAAAAATACATCACTCGAAAGCACGCCTTTTCCCAGAGACAAGATTGATCGTTTGCCCCTAATGACCCAGCAGTTTTTTCCGGGAAAACGTGAACGGGAAACTCCCACGGATAGCAAAAAGTGAATTCAACTTCAGGGTTGATTTATTTATAATTGTATACCTAACTCTACTGAACAGTACCATGACTGGCTGACTGACAGACAACTCATAGCCAAAACTACTGTGCTAGAGACTTGAAATTGGCATAGATGGACCTAAAGTAATAGAGAGGTGTACTATGGAAAGATTTTTAGAAATTCAATGGAATAGAAAAATATCTCAACTTTGTTTATTTTTTTGTTTGTTGGGGGTAATCTCTGAAACTACTGAGCTGATTTAAATAATTCTATTGCCATAGAAAGCTACAATATCCCTGATGGACAGACTTCTTTTTTTTATGCAAATTTCCGCATAATAAAAATAAGTGAATTTAATTTCGGGGCAGATTTTCAAAACTCTTTAATAATAGAAAGCTACAATATGTCTCTCATCGACAATTAAGAATATTAAAATAGATCATAACAGTAATTCATGTTCCGCGGGGACTTTACAATTTCTTGAGATACAATCCTATATCCTATATCGTGTAGGAATTCGCCGGCAAAAGAAACGCGTAGTACTTTAACGTCTTTAACGTTTCAGCGAAACAGGGTTTAATTTAAAAATTGTTAAAGGGTAATTACGTACGTAGGTTGATTTTTGAATTCCAAAATGTGCACCATCTGTCTTAAACAACGTCTGACTGTATTTATATTTCCATGAAATCCTCCAAAAAATCAATCAAAACGCGAAAAAATGGATCGCAGAAAGTAAATGTATGTTAATTGTTATCCCAAATTTAACGCGAGCGAAGCCGCGGATAAAGCTAGTCTATATATATATAAAGAAGAAACTGACTGACTGACTGACTTATAGATCAACGCACAACCCAAACCGCTGGGCCTAGAAACTTGAAATTTGGTACAGGGGTTCTTTTTATGATGTAAGTGAGCAGTAAGAAAGAATTTTTAGAAATTCATCCCCTAAGGGGGTGAAATAGGGGGTGTAGTATATATGGAATTTTCTCATTTCTGGACTGGAAAATAGGTGTATAAGTTCTCGATTACAATCAAAACTTAACTTATCCGTGTAGGTAAAATGCATACAATTCCCCCCTAAATGGGTAAAATGGGGGGGGTGAAGTTTGTATAGAATTTTCTCATTTCCGGACTTAGAAGTATGAAAATAGGCGTATAAAATTTCGATTACAATTGAAAATTGTCTGTCTTAGTGAATTGAATAAAATTCCCTCCTAAAGGGGTAAAATGGAGGGGTAAAGTTTGTTTGGTAATTTTCTCATTTCTGGACTTAGAAGTATGAAAATAGGTGTATAAGTTCTCGATTACAATTAAAAAATATCTGTGTAGGTGAAATGGATAAAATTACCCCTAATGGGGTAAAATGGAGGGTAAAGATTGAAAGGTAATTTTCTCATTTCTGGACTTAGAAGTATGAAAATAGGTACAAGTTCGCGGTTAGAATTAAAAATTATCTGTGCAGGTGAAATGGATAAAATGGTCCGTAAAGGGGTAAAATGGAGGGGTAAAGTTTGTATGGAACTTTTCTCATTTCTGGACTTAGTATACTTACAGGGTCTTGATAAAAAATAAAAATGATCTACGTAGGCCAAGATAGAGAAAGAAGAAGTAGCTTTCGATTTATTAGGGGGGAGTTTCAATGAGACTTCCTTATTTCTAGACTAAAACTATGGCTGGTCACAATTTGAAATGATCCGTGTTGGCGACTTCAATAGGGGAGGGGGTTTTTCATACAAAATGTACAACTAAAATGTGGAAATTAAATTGATATTTAAAATGATGTGTGAAATAAATTTGCAAATTATTATGCAGTAGGTAAGTACCTACCTAACTTAAAATTACTCATCGGGTTGTGCATAATAAAATCATTAATATTAATACTTAGTAATTTTTGTGTGATTATCCGTTCTTATTTATCATTTACCTAATTTACAAAATATTATGTACAGTGCAATTTCGAATATATCCCTACTTCGGGTTCTAGATTAAGATTCGGTTCACACCACACGCGCACACGAAAACGAAGCACACGAGATAATTAATTTTACGCTATGCACACAGATACAAATGTCACAATTATAACGGGGTTAATTAAAACATATGCCCTGATAACTTAAGTACATGCGGACGAAGTCGCGGGCAAAAGCTAGTTTTTATATATATGCATTTATTTTGCTACATTGTCACCTTTTAACTCTATACATTTCTTCCACCAATATTCCAGCTTCAATAAGCCACCCAAAAAGTATGATTTGTGAAAGTCATTAAAATAGGCCTCTGGGGCGGCAATGACTTCGTCATTTGAGCGTTTCAGGTTGGGAAACAAATAGAAAAATAATACGAAATCCTTAGAAAATTTTACTTGATTTTTTCGTAATGGGTACGAAACCCTTTCATGGGCGTGTCCAACACGTTCTTGGCCGGTTGTTTTTGCATAATTATGCTGCTTAATAGGAAAAGTGACAGAACTGTAAATGAAGGCCAGAAATATCTATCTATCTAATACCTTTAAACGAACAATTCTTGTATACATATATATAAATTTGTAATTCGGGGATCTCGAAAACGGCTCCAACGATTTCTATGAAATTTGGCACATGCCAGCGGTTTTCGGGTATGAAAAATCGACCTAACTTGGTCTTATCTGTGGGAAAACGATTGGTACCGAGTTTTAGCCCGAGCAAAGCTCGGTCGCCCAGGTACTGCAGTATTAGTTTGTCAAAATGTATTAATCGATATTTCTTTTGAACAGGCTGTCTTTTCGGTGGTCTTCTACTTTTCATCGGTGTCCCTCTATCCCGGATTCTTGATGGTTGGCTATGGCACGTTGTTCACCATGCTGCCTGTATTTTCATTGGTAAGTTTTTGAGTAAGCATTCAAATATTTAATATGGAAGACTACAGTAAAAATAGTATGTAGTTTTGGGAGAGACGCAAAATATAGTATATATTTTCTTCTATATTATGTTTGGTAATATTTGCCCTATACTGCAAGTTTAAAGTTATCCATGGCAGTCATGTTGAATTCCATTATTGTTTTTTTTTTCTTTTTCGTCAGCCTGTGCAATAAATACACTTTTATTCTAACGTTTACAGGTACTCGACAAAGATATTCCCAGCTCAACTGCGCTTAAAAATCCACAACTCTACAAACAATTGACAAAAGGAAGACAATTATCGTACAAGACATTTTACATTTGGACAGGAATCTCAATATATCAAGGTAACAAAAAATAGCTTCTGTCCGCAACTCCATATGCGTAATTAGTAAAATTAACCATCTCTGAGTTTAGTGCTAACCCAGAGAGCTCGAAATACTGCTATGCTCATTCGTAACCCGGGGTTAACCATTTAATTTTTCTGCCGCAAAAGCGGCCCTGGTACGCATAAGTTTGTCAATATGTTTGTGAATGTGGTTTTTTTCTCCTAAACGGATGGACGGAAATTTATAAAATTATCCCTTCGTATGTTGGAACTATAAAACGTGTTGAATTCTAGTCTCATCAGTTTTAATAAGCACAAATTCTTTACAAAAAGATAGATTTAAATTTAGTCCATATTTGTGTCAGGACATACGCGGGTTAAAGATAACTGGACGCCTGGAACACACCATAGGCTTAGCACTTACCATTAGACTTATAAAAAATTGAAGATACGTAGAAATATGCCTTTAGAAACGGTGAGTTATGCCCATAGCGTAATCGAAAAAACTGAGTGAGAGGAAGCTAGAGATAGGTCCTTTTGTCACAATATTATGTAATCAAACACGCTGAATCCAATGGTGTAATAAAAACATAAGGGCATAACTCGTCTTATCCCCCTTTACACTGGAGGCACTGATTTCATCCCAATATTCTCACGAGATCTATGCTAAAATTCCAACATCTAGGTGCTCAAGTATACATAATTATAAAGAGTTATTTGTCAACGTGTTGCAGGCGGTGTTATAATGTACGGTGCGCTTGTCCTTTTCGAGGACCAGTTGATCCACATAGTGGAGATCAGCTACACGGCGCTGATCCTGACGGAGCTGATCATGGTGGCGCTGACTGTGGACACGTGGCACCGGCTCATGGTCGTGGCCGAGCTCGTCAGCCTGCTCATGTACACCGCCACCTTACTCGTCTTCAACAGCTACTTCGGTACGTACACTTTACTAAAGGCTAACGACGCAAATTGATCAAGCGTCTTGACGTCAAGCGCACACACTTGTTTTCCATGATCAAGTATTTTTTGCCCAATATTGCGCATTCGTAGTCTTGTTGAAATATATTTCTCTTTGTTTGTTAAAATTTTGTTTGACCACATGCGTCTTATTATTAAAGCGTTTGTGTTTCAGGTAATTTTCCACCATTATTGTTATAAGAAACTAAAATAACATTGACCAACATTTTGATTAACATTTAGGTACTTTTTACTCCTTCTTGTAAATTTGTGATATAGCGTAGTGGAAAAAAATCGAATTAAACTTAACTGTTCGATAAATAATTGCTAAGTACCTAGAGAAAAATTAAATACACTCGTTTTTTCAGAAATAAAAGTACGCTATGTAGATCGATTGGACGCTTCCGAACTCCCCTAAATACTAAATTTAATTGAAAGCTACAAAGCCATAAGTTAGTGCTTCATTTGACAGTTTTTCCTTTCTCCGCCTAACTTATAAGATAAGTAAACTGTGTAAAGTTTGTTTGGTCGAGTTAATAACGATTTTTTTTTTAGACGCTGACTTCATCAGACACTGGGATTTCTGGTGGAAGGTCACAACTATAACTCTCGTGTCGTGCCTGCCGCTCTACATAGTAAAGTACATGCACAGGAAGTGGAGCGACCGCCAGTATCGCAACTTACGCAAATGATCGTTCAGCGTTGGGGCATAGGATTACCGAAATTGTGCGGTGTGCCCTGACTGATGATTAGAATAAAAATGTAGTATTTTACTAAAAACGTCTCTCGTCTCGACCATACATGAGTAAGACGAGAAAGACATGGTATATTTAACAAAGAAGGTAAAACTATGCTGTTCTTAATGTCATTCCGTCGATAAAACAGCCCTAGACGCCTTATGTGGACTTGCAAGAAGTTGGAAGTCGTTCTGGTAACCACCTGAGATAGAGGATTGATGTTTAACGTTCACGGAAGTAGTCAGAACTTCTACTTCCGGACATTGTGCCTGATACCTGCTATATTAGCCAGTGTTGATGGGTGTTTCAGGCTGACTTGTCGATACTGTTGAGCGAGGCATAGTTTATCCTTGTTTAATATGCCAATATAAGATATCCACACGCAGTTTTATGTCACCTTCGCTTGTGATTGGGGATTCACTAATCATGATCAGGCACTCCAGTATTATGATTCGAAATCTTTCTCATCCCTTACTATATTTTCATTATTTTTGACACTGTATTGACGCATTCACTGCCACCGACGCACATAATATTCATACTTTTGAACGCACATATGCGTCGGTGGCACCAGTGGAAGTTAGGTGGCAGTGAATGCGTTAATTTAAACAGAAAGCTATCAGTAATATTTCAAGTAGCTCTTAAAAACACGACACGGATGAAACACTAATAAACAATGTTAATATGTACGATACACTTGTCCAGAACACTTACCATTATACATATCGTCGCTTCGGAGGTAAAGATACTAAAGCGACATTTGGCCAACTTTACAGGAGAGCGATTTAAAGTTTTTTTTTGACGAAAAAAAATCATAACTCGTTTCTTTGTGAACACATTCTAGAATTTCTAAGACTGTATGAAAGTCAATTCAGCATACTATGAACTGAAATGTATAATTTTGACCTAAGTACAATAGTTCAGGAGATAGGTGGCGCTTTAGTCATTCGTCTTCAACTTTTTGAGACAACGCAATAAGGTAAAAGGACTAAACGTAAGAATTGGTTTAATATATCATAATTTCAGATGACTAACGGGATATTTATTCTAGTTTTTTTATCTTCAATTTACTTAATGGCGTTGATCAATTTCTTATCAAACTGTGTTTAATGCTTATTCACCAATAATCAAGCTATTTTACAACTGCATAATGCTTAAGCACCCTTAAATGATAATCATAAAACAATACAAATACTTAATAGACTTGCAAGTTAAATGATTTGAAATACAAAATACTTATTTTCAGATTGCTTTAACGAATGATCACTAAAGGACCGTCTGCAGGGATAATACGAAACTCGAAACTCGAAGTTCGTATCGTACCGTCCCTCTCGCTCTCGTATTAAATAGTATAATTGTCAGAGGGACCGCACGACACGAACTTCGACTTTAATCAATATTACTAAATTCAAAGGAAACACAGGAAATCGTAGAAACTTTTAAGTTTTATTTGACATTGGTTCTTGTTATCGTGTTATCTGCCTATCGTCAACTATTGGGGGATAGAGTTGTTCGCGTCCGTGGGCTTTAGCTCTAGTTGCCCACACGTGTCCCCTAGGTAGCGCCAAATGAACAACCTCATTCCTGGTGGTAGGCTTCGGCAGCGGTTTGTCACCACCCACCTAACTAAGTTATGCTGCAAAACGGTCTTGGCCGTGTTCCAGCATATTAAAGTTAGGAGTAGCCATGTGGAGGGACGGGTCTGGGCAGGGACTTGCGTGCAAACCAGTTTCGGTACCGTCAGTTTGCTGCACCGGGTGTCTGTTCGTGGAGGGTAGCGGAATCCGAAGCACGGTGCTCCGCTGGCCGACCGCAGTTAGTAGGGGGCCCAAGTAGAGGTTTCGCCAACTTTGAAAGGCTGCCCCGCTAACTTGCGAAAAATCCCGAAGATGTGCTGTAGTGCCGGTTGGCGACCGGAGAGAGGACCCGAAAGCCGTCTTTGGGGGGGTTCGGGCATCCCCGCAGTCACCAGACCAGGCTCCTTGTGTTGTGGCTCACTTTCGTGTGCTGCTGGGTGAGCAGCACTGTGTCTGTTCAACTACCGTCTTTTCTGACCTATTCACTTTTGTCTTTCTCATCTCCTTCTTCTTTTCTTCCGGTGAAATTACTGCAATGGCACGTGAGGTATCCCATCTTAGGCCTCTAGGTTGGCAACGCGTCTGCAATACCCCTGGTTTGCAGATGTTTATGGGCGGTGGTGATCTCTTGCCATCAGGAGACCAGGATACCCAGACGCAGATAAAATGTCCCTTAGACACGGCGTACTCGCACTACCCACACTACCCAGGGTACAGCCTGGAGCATACTTTTAAGCCACGTGCTGGGGTCTGCTTGTACGTTCGTGATGACATCTGTATTCAGCGTCTCCACAACCTTGAGGATCCTAGCTTTTCCATTGTTTGGCTACTGATGTTGAACAAACGGTTTACGCTCTAATCTTTATATCGGTCGCACAGCGGTGACTTGGAAACGACCAGGGTCTTTGATCACATCAGTGTTACAGCACGGCGTGTGGTTCAGCAACGGTATCCGCGTGCGTAGTTGGTTTCCTTGGGGGACTTTAATGCTCACCGCGAGGACTGGTTGTTCCCGTATCAAGTCAGAGTCACAGACCATGCAGGAAGAGAAGCGCGCAAGTTTGCGCTTTCGCTAGATCTCACCCAGCTGGTTAAGCAGCCGACTCTCATACCGGATGTTGCCTTGCACACGCCTAATTGCTTGGACCTTCTGCTGACAACTGATCCAGACAGGTACAATGTGTCGGTGTCTTCCCCCTCTGGGTACTTCTGACCATTGTCTGGTGAAATTTGTGTCGCAGTACTCTCTTCCCGATTGCTCAATCGGTACTCTGCAAGTATGGCGATACAAGTAAGCAGATTGGGATGAGATGCGTCATTTCTTTGCTTCCTATCCATGGCAGAAAACTTGCTTTCCCAGTGACGATTCGTCGAGCTGCGCAGAAGCTGTTACCGATGTGTTGCATCAGAGTATGGAATATTTCATTCCTTTCTCTGACGTATCCACTGGTGGCAAATCTCGCCCATGGTTTAACGCTGAGTGCGCTCAAGCTGAAGCAATTAAGCACTCTACTTGCTTACTTACTATGGGCTGATGCTCGATGTCGCAAAGCTCCGGACAGGACGTACACGTTAAGAAACAGCTCTTCAACAAAGCTGCCATGTCCTGCAAAAAGGTCATACGGAAAGCGCGATTCCTCCATGTTGGTTGTATCGGTGCCAAATTTGCTTTCTACCCCTCTGAGAATAAAGAACTAGAAAAGAAATAAAGAAAATACATTCCATAAGCATTTTCGTCCTTAGCCAAATCGGTGGAGTCCAATTTCTGTCGTCCGTGACTGCCACCACTGCTGAAGTCGGATAAGTCGCTAGCTCACACTGCAGCGGAGAGGGCAAACCTGTTTGTCTCTCTGTTTGCGGAAAATTCGCGTCTTGATGATGGTAGTGCAGCGCCTCCCTCCATTCCTCACTGTGATACGTTTAAGCAGGAGGTCGAAATACACCAAATGGAGGTTTTAAGAACGCTGCGTTCTCTGGACGTGAATAAAACTAGTAATAAACTATACCTGGAATTGTTTTAAAGACCTGTGCTCCGGAACTGTCTCCGGTTTTGACACGTCTGTTCAGACTCTCCCTCAAGATGAGGTAGGTCCCGGTATCGTGGAAGATTGCTAATGTGCAGCCAGTACCTACCCAAAAAGGGCAGTCGTGCCGACCCGTCGAACTATCGGCCTATCTCAATCACCTCCATACTATGTAAGGTAATGGAGCGTGTATTGAATGCTAAGTTCCTGGTTGGTATATCTAGAAGGTAAGATCTCCTCAATGACCGCCAATACGGGTTCCGCCGAAATCGGTCCACTGGGGACCTTCTGGTATATGCTACTCACATTTGGGGTGAACCTGTTGAGAAGCATGGCGAAGCTCTTGCTGTGTCTCTCTTCCAAGGCATCCGATAGTATATGGTACAGAGGCCTTCTTAGCAGGATTCCTCCTGTCCTATGCTCATGGATCTCTGATTTCCTGCGGAACCGATCTATGGAGTCGTTATTGACGGATGCTCATCTGATCTCATGGCAATCAATGCCGGGGTGCCTCAGGGATCGGTCCTATCTGCAACTCTATTATTGCTGCACATTCACGATTTGCTCATACCCGATGTCTTTGGGTACGCAGATGACGCACAATTGCAGAGAGGTACCTTTCTAACGGCCCAGGCCAGCGATGATAAGATCGGGCACTCAGGGAGGTTATGGTACAGCGGACGAATTCGACCTCGGAGGCCATGTCGATTGGGGCTCGCCAACTCGGTCAGTTCAGTGCTGCCAAGACACTGGCGTGCCTGTTACCGCTAAGCGGAGACCGTTCACTTTGGCTCCTACAGTCCATAGGAGGGTATCCTTACCAACTAAAGACCACCTTGAGGTTCTTGGGTTAGACCTTCAATCTAGTCTCAACTTCGGTGCGGCTATTGATCCAGAGCGAAAACGGCTGCTAAAAACTTAGTGTCCTATATAAGGTGAAACGGTATTTCACACCTGAGCAGCTTTTTACTCTTTACAAAAAACGCCAGGTCGGTCCTGTATGAAAATACTTCTGTCGCCTTTGGGACGGTTCCGCCAAGTGTCAGTTAGCCTCATTGGATTCGTGGAGCGCCGGGCCCAAGACTCTTCGGTGACAGTCCGCTGATCAGGAACAGGCTACGTAGCCTCAAGAACCATCGCACAGTTGCTTGTCTGTCTTTTTTTTTTTAAATATAGTACTTAATT
>NC_133472.1:20547804-20549691 GCF_025370935.1 Choristoneura fumiferana | reverse complement strand
ACTCTCACGATGTCGTCAGTTCATTTAGTGGCAGGCCAGCCGACGCTTCTTTTTCGCGTTCGTGGACTTTGTCTCTCCCAACAGTTAGAGCGCTTTGGCCGACCGACCCGCCCATTGCCGTGTCAACTTGCAGTCAAGTCAACGTGGCAATTTTTCGAACAGCCAAAAAGAATTCACAGCTTTAAACAAAAAGATCAGTTCCCAATGTAGACGCCCGCGTGGCTTACCGAGATACAGGCCTAACGTGCCAAAATTCATAATCTCATGGGACCATTTCTGTATTAATCTACCGAATTACTCTGTGCCGAGGCAAAAAGAGCCATTCCATGCCTCCATTTGGCAATTATATTTGCCAAATAGCGGCAAATTGGCAATTTGCGGAGAGCAATTCCTTCCGTTTGCATAGTTTAATGCCTAAATAAAGCGTATTTTTGTAAACGCTACTTCGCAAAAACTGCGGTGCCGCGGTGCTCAATTTCGTGCGTAATCTTTTTAGCCGTAAAACGGGACACGTAAATATCCAAAACCGCTTTTTCGTGAAGCCAGGCCACGTGAAAAATGCCCTCGGCACTAACTGTGCTTTACAAAAAGTTCATTATTTTATTTTAGTACTGACAAAATGATGCGGTAGCGTTAGTGTGTTTGACTTTTGGCCTCTTAAGTTGAGGTTCATCGGTTCGACCCCACCTCAAGCCTATCTGTCTTTCTCGAAAATTTACTATGATTGGTTTTTGGAGTATTTTTTATTTCAAATGCTTATTTTGTTACTTTTACGGTCATTCCGTAACAAAATTTGGAATTTAAATAAAAAATACAACAGACTCCAAAAAAACCAATCATAATTTGATTTGCTTAATAAACGACATCTCTTGTCCGGGTGAGCGGTTAGTTTCCATGGATGCTGAAAAAAGTTTCTTGATTAAGAGCTACAGCATAGATGTGTCGCTAGTAGTCGCTGCTTAAGTGACTAATAAGAAACAAACAGTTGAAGATATGTGGTGCTATAGGAGATATTAGTGTCTTACCCCTGTCTAGTGGTGTTGTAGCGGTTATTAACACGTGGCACGGAATGCCAGGACCTGGGTTCACCAGCGCTGCTCTATTTTTCTGTCATCTATGTTTCAGTTTGTATTTTCGATATCGGAAATTTACTGTGAATTTCCAATATCAATTTACCACTGGGCCCCGCGGAGGAACTATGGCCCAAGCTCTCTCATTCTGAGAAGAGGCTTATCTCTACAATGGACGAATATGAAATCACCTAGAAAAAAGCCAACCTACGTTTAAAATACCCAGGTAAATAAAAAATACGCATTAATTATAAAGTGTATAATCCTAGATAGGTCCCCATAGAAGAGCTATGTTCTCTTATGAGCCGCAAAAGAAAATGTCAAGCCCAGTTACGGATAGACTTACAGACAGACGAACAATGTGGCAACATTAATAGAGTTCCGTTTATCACCATTCGGGTACAGAACCCTAAAAATGCACTAGACCACGTGCCTTTTTTCTCGATAGCTCAAGGCCAGATAAAAAACCAACCAATTGTTCACCTCCCTAATGAGAATGCAGGCTTTAACTACAGGGATTAGGTATTTAAGTACATAATTAATGCGCTTTGAGCTTTAAATTGCGGTGTTGATCCCTCTTCGCCAGTAATCCGGCCGCCGCAGTAAAGCCTAAATAAACAGCAATATTGTCTTCTAAGAATACCTCCCTTTCCGGGATGCTTACTTAGTATTATTGGTTACGAAAAGACTATTTTTAATGATATCCAACAACATCCATTGTTTTTTTAACCTCGACGCAAAAAGAGAGATGTTATAAGTATTACGCCAATGTCTGTTTGTCTGGCTGTCTGTGGCATTGTAGCTCTCAAACGGATGG
>NC_133472.1:20474735-20541016 GCF_025370935.1 Choristoneura fumiferana | reverse complement strand
CGCTGACTAAAAATGAAATGGTTTTCCAAAAATTACATCTAGGAAACGCTCTCTTTGATAAATTATTATTTACGAGGTTAGTTATTTTAATTTTACTCAAATTATGAGAAAGTTAAAATATGAATAAACATTTCTAAAATTTGTATATTTTATTGATCCATAAAACAGGTAGAGGCATTGCTGACTCAGTATTTAACAAACGAAGCTTCTCTGCCGTCGACGCCTACGGATTCTGAAAATGGCGTCTCACCTTATCAAGTGTGGGAGGTGGTGCTTGCTATTGCTCTTTGTCATAATGTCACACCTGTGTACGAGCTGGATGATCAGAGGGTTGATGAAACTCAGTCAGGTAATACTAACTGAAAGACTTTTTTTTTTTCAGTTTTTGTAAATGTAACACAACATTCCTTGGCCTATTAGTATGGCTTAGTAGTTTCCCTATGGCCTTTCAAGCAGGGCCACGATCCTCTGCTTGAGAGGCCATAGGTCAAACTAAAAAAAAATGGCAACATTTTTAGGGTTCCGGAGCCAAAAATGGCAAAAAGGAACCCTTACAGTTTCGCCATGTCTGTCTGTCTGTCCGTCCGTCCGCGGCTTTGCTTAGGGACTATCAATGCTAGAAAGCTATAATTTTGCACGGATATATATATGTAAACTATGCCGATAAAAAATTAAAAAAATTTTTTAGGATACCTCCATAGACGTAAAGTGGGGGTTTTTTTTTTCTCATCCAATATGTGGGGTATCGTTGGATAGGTCCACCGGGACTTGTATTATTTTCGAGCCATCATTCCCACTGCTAGGCATCTAGGAGGGCTTGGTCTCGCGGGCCCAGCGGATTGGGAACTTCGCCCGCACCATTGAATTGCGAAATAATCAACTTTAAAGTACAAATTTTCATGAAAATCGAGCGTTTCCCCCACCTCTAAAATCTAAACCGGTCGGTTTAAGAGTAAATTGCAGCCTAAGGTATAAAATATACCTAAACTTGGAAGATTCCGTATAAAATACGAAATCCTTAGAAAAATATTACTTAATTTTTTCGTAATGTCTACGGAACCCTATTTTGGGCTTGTCTGACTCGCTCTTGCCGGTTTTTTTTAAATAATGTGCTAATTTCTATAGCAATATATAATTGACTATGACGCGGACTTAAAGAAAAACTGTCGATGAAATACATGTTTGTTGATCATTACATTGGTCTGCCGTATCATTTTAACACCACCGGCAATCATGTTGTTGGTTCGCCATTCCTGTCCTAGGGAAAGTGTAGGTAATATCTATATAATAGGTAAATAGTAAGAAATAAGCAAGAGATGGTTATTCTGTGACAGACATGGCAGCTCTGTGGTATCAGAGAGTTGCGGCGGCGCCGTGCCGCAGCAGGAGCTGTGCGACTACCAGGCCTCCAGCCCCGACGAGGTGGCGCTCGTCAAGTGGACAGATATGGTAAACTTAATTTACCTTCTTTTTACACGACTACTGCCAGAAAGTAGTTTTACAATACACTTGCTCGATAAATTCACTTTCAAAGGATGTATAAATGGTTCGTAAGTTCTTCTTCTCTTTTAAAATATGGCTTTTTCTGTCCTAATTATAGGACAATTTCGCCAGTGTCAAGTTAAACTCTCTTTGAGAGGCACGTTGTATGGTGATTGTAGTTTTTGCAACTTGATAGTAAAGTTCCAGAAACCACGTGGAGACCACTTGCGCATTAAAAAAGTTAGACACGAGAGCAATATAGGATTTTGGGACCACTGTTCAGTGTTAAGGTTAATCGCCTAAAAACACTATCAAAATTATACTTCAACTAGCCAAAGAAACAGAAATAGCAAAATTAGATATTGTCTACATCCGCCATCTTCGAATGCTACAAATCGAATCCGGTTCGTAAGTTCATTTTACCGCACTAGTGCGATTTTATTAGTTTTTTGATTCTTCATTTTAAAAGTTTACAAGCAAAGAGTTATAAATGACAAAAATTAGAAATATTGACATACGTAGAATAATGTATAAATATACATGTATTAATATACAAAACTATAATTATAACTAATGAATTTGCAAAATGTCCACCTCTTATTTTTTTCGAAAAAATCGCAGTGGCTGCACGCGTCGAAACTTTGCCTGATAATTTTAGTGAACCTAATTAATAACAAAACTTACGCATGCGCATTACGGACGCGACATTTTTGTAAAACTGCGTTTGTTTTGTTTTATTTTTCAATTTTGTATTATTAATTGCCTATTTTCTCACAAATGTATTGAAAAACGTCGTATTATGCACGGTTGGCAAGGTTTAACAAACTCGTGACCATGAAACCCTCGCCTTGCGGCTCGTGTTATCACTCGTCAACTCATTTGTAAAACCTCACTTACCAACCGCGTATCACAAATACTCGTAACTATTGTTTTTAATACTAGCTCAACCTACTAAGCTGGACTCTATTTTTCAACTTTTTTTTGTGTAATGAATATAATATTTTACTAGGCCTTACCTGCGGCTTCGCACGGTGTCTTGCAGGTGTTGTTAATTCGTTATTGGTTCTCCTCGTCTATAATGAATTTGATTTGATTGGTAATAAAATTAACTCACCTGTTAACTACTCACCAGCTTTTTTGTTATTAATTTCAGATGGGCGTATCTTTGTATCGAAGAAATCTCCATAATATCTCACTTAAGCTCCGTACTACTAATGAGATAATGCAATTTTCTATACTGCAGATTTTCCATTTTACAAGTGAAAGTAAGATGATGGGCATCATTGTGCAGGTAGGAAGAACTTTTTGAGGATAATTTTTTAAACAAATAAACTTCCATGGGTAGTAATTTCATATTCAACCAGAGGCGATTTTACAGTGGCATTCCGTGCAGGCCCTTTATGAGATAATAATAATAATCCAAATAAGCTAATACTATAATAAACTCTAACGTCATGAAAAGAAAGTTCTAATAATTAATTTAAAAAAGTGAATTAAGTATATAAAAAATATCGATATTGGTTACCGACTAATAATCGACTTTACGAGTACTATTCAAAAAAATAATAAAATGCATTGGTATTTTTTCGACAAATCCAATTATTAATTATAAAATACCATTGTAATTGCGAGTCTGTGACTAATATCTAATATAATACTTTTCCAACTGTTCCAGTAATGTTGTTTACGGCGATAACTAAAGAAGTAGTACTTCTAAATGTTGAGCTTCACTGGTATTTTCTTAACATAAAACGATACAATTATTGCCTAATAATGATGGTAAATGGCTAAATTTAACAATTTTTTTCCTTCGGCTGTCTTTTAAGCACTTATTAAATTTGATGAATCGTGTGATATACTTATAGTGATGTGATACATAAGTAGGCAGGACAGCCTCGCTATGAGTACGGTAGTACTATTAGTTATTGTGCTATGAGCGCCAAATACGAGTGGCACGACTCGAATTTTTTATGGCCATGCCCCAAGGGTTTGACTTGTCATTAAATTTTTTTCTATTTCGAAACTGCCTTAATTTCTGACAAGTTTGTTAATTTATTTTAAAATCAATTAATTATAATTATTACAAAATTTATTTAATCATTTTAATTTTACTGTCGAAATTTGACAAAAAGTTTGTTTATAACCAGGATTAAAACATAGGATCCCGATATTCGCACGAGAATTTAATAAAATCCTGGAATTTCAATTTCACCGCTGTATCTAATGATTTACGCGTGCGAAACCGCGGGTAAACGCTAGTTTTAAATAAGAACAATTCTTCAATATAAGTGACATACCAAGACGTAGGTACTTGACGTTCTATCATCATGAAAAAATAATTGTTATATTCATAGGAGGAAATCTCAGGAGAAATAACTTACTACGTGAAAGGCGCTGACGTCGCCCTTGCGAAGCTTCTCGATTCATCGTGGCTCAATAATGAGTGCAAGCGATTGGCTGCCGACGGATTACGTACCTTGGTGGTAGCCAAAAAAGTTCTTACTAAAAACGAATACTTGGAGTTTGAGGTAATTTTTGCTTTTCCTATACTTGTGAGATGAAGAAGTATTTTGGTATTTACAATCCCTGCTAATTTATCCACAACGCAATTAAATATATTGAGATTCTGTATTGGTACTTTTCTCTAAATCTCCGACTCTCGTCATACTTAATTTCGATAAGAGGTAAGCAGGGCATTAAACTCAGTTTTCGGGTTCAAAGAGACGCCACGAGTTGTTCCATTGTGATTAAGTGCACCGGTGCAGTGACACATCAACATCTCCGCAAGCGATAGAGTCCTCAGCCGTCGCTCGCAATAGCGATACAATGAGGGCTATCGCGAATGAATTCGCCGCTAGAGGCGCTAGTGTAGCGTGAGGTCTCCGAAATGTCAAATCTCATAGTGTTTGGGAGAGCTACGCGGGTTTATTTATAATAAGAATTTTTTTTTGTGAATATTTTGCATAACCTGAAATTAATTATGGCAATTATTAATTACGGGGCAATGAAAGTCTGTGTTTTGAGACAGTTTTGTCTTTCGGAAACTTTTGTCCTCCCTTTTTTTCCGAACAAAACGAGACTTAGCAACACTGTGGTTGCTGGATATTTTTATGGTACGGTTTTAAGATGTTTTAAATATGATTTTAATCTAAACTTTGTTTTAACGCCCGTAATAACAGACTCTGTAAGCCACACTTAAAAACCTCACGGAACAGTGCGCCATCTAGTGAGACAAGAAACGATAGCCCTCATTGGATCGTCATTATGTATTAATTTATTTTCAGAGTGAGTACAAGGAAGCTCGTCTTAGCGTTACAAATCGTACCGAAAAAACAATTGCTGCCATGTCCAAACTGCAGTGTGGTCTCAAGCTGCTGGGACTGACGGGCGTGGAAGATAGATTAGCTGATGACGTCCCCAAAAACTATGGCCATGTTACGGACAGCTGGAATAAAGGTAGGTTTCTTGACTCATTCCCGACCACATTCGTTTGTATCGAAATCTGCCTACACAGAGAACTAATAAATTATTTAAATTAAATAAAAATCTAGCTGCTGCTTGACTTATTTCTACAGTGTCACCATAAAGCAGCGTTTCCACCAGAGATCTGCGAGTATGTGTTGCGAGGAATATGTATTTTCATTAACCAATAGAAACGCTTTATTTACCTCGCCTCGCTCCGCTTAGCTATTTCCACCAGAGCTGTGCTGTGCTAGGATGTGTAAATGAAGCGTGTCTATTCTCGCAACATAACCTCGCACATTATTGGTGGAAACGCTGCTTAAATTCGTTTTTTTGCTATTAAATAAAATTAGCGCTTTGCGCATTCTTTGATATAAGGACAAGCAAATAATTCCAAACAAGGGGCAAAAAGTCAAGTGGCGGGCTACGCTGACGATAGATTTTATTGTACGAGTATGTGCGGGTCAAATCTTGCAACCGAATTTTAACCGGACCCGGTCGGATTGACTTGAAATTGGGCATACTAATGGAAATCTGGTGAAAATACAATGATCTGGTTGTGACATCCATCATAGTGGTCTGGACGGGATCGTCTCTGCAGGATGAAACTCTTCAACAGTTAAAGGCATCGATTTATAGTTTGTGGAAATATAGTTTGGATGACAATGCAAGTACAGTAACAAAAAGTACAGTCAGCAAAAAAGCTTATTAAAAATGAAATTTTTACGTAATAAATATTTATTTTAATGTTGACCGTGCGTGCTGTAAGATAATGACGATCACGTTGTATTACAAGTATTACGGAGCGTTTATACCTGCTGAGCTGCCAACGTTGCATTTTTGTTAGTTTTTAGGGTTCCGTACCCAAAGGGTGCCAACGGAACCCTATTACTGAGACTCCGCTGTCTGTTTATCTGTCTGCCTGTCCATTCGTCCGTTTGTCACACGGCTCTATCTCTTGAGCCGTAATAGCTAGGCACTTGAAATTTTAACAGATTATGTATTACAGTGGCCGCTACTACTACTATGTTGCTATTCTGTCAAGATGACGGCCGTCAGTTGCTAGGGGGCAACGCCCGTGACCCTATGTTGTTTAATGTTTAACTACTTATTAATTTGCGATTTTATTAGTGCTATTTTATAAAACCTCCAATAATTATAATAATTGTCTCTAAGACCGTTGTTTATTTTTTTGTGCACCATTAAATAACAATTTATGATCCACAAACCTCCGACACACACTTCGCAAAAGCAAACTTCAATAAAGCACTCACAGCCGCTGTGTTGTATGTTTTTTACACTAAATCATTACCGTTATAATTCATACTAATCAACACTTTTTACTTACAAAGTCAAAATTTAAAATCAGGTTAAGATTGATCACTAATTCATAATAAGTACGCGCCGTCGGCCGATTTTACCGCGTTCAGCCACCTTTTTTTTCTGCCGCGGGCGCCGCGGCCTTTGACAAGAGTCTGACCCCCTTATTCATAAAACTTAACAAGCCTATGTTAACTAACAAATGCTTTGTCCCTTTCTAACAAATACAAATGTCGAAGTGACAGATAAGGACAAACGAATTTTAGCGGCATTTTAACTAAAATAGGTTTGATTGTCGTTTATGAATAAGGGGGTTAAATTTTTATGACTATTTTGCTTCAAACTAGAAATTATTTTTAAAAAATATTTTGCGAACATAGTGTGCGTAATTCGGAAAATTTTCAAGTGTCACAGAACTCATCATAGGTGAAAAAACTTAGCACAGGTAAAATAAGACTAAGGGGCTGTTTCACCATCCATTGATTAGTGTTAACTGACGGTTAAATGTGATGCCGTCTCTATTTGTCTTGTTCGAATAGACGGAGACGGCATCACATTTAACCGGCAGCTAACACTAATCAATGGATGGTGAAACCGCCCCTAAATAAGACAGTTTGGCGGCAACACGCGTCAATGTGTGCGTAAGATACACAGGGCTGACTATCGCAAAACCCTAATTAGTGCTACCAATGACATTGAAAGGTACTTACTCGTATATGTAGGTATGGCTTAGATTGTATAGTGCAAATAAATGTAATCGTTAAAGTTACCTATTTATTTAAACCTACTTAAAATGTGTCTGTCTGTGTATTTAAGCATTATTATTTCAATTACAATAGATATACAACTACAAACTTAAAGGAATTATTCGGTAGGTAGTTATTTCATGTATTAATCGCGATAATTTCAGAAATCATTATTTATTTAGAAAAAGGAAGTAGGTAGGGTACCGTTACCATTTCGCAAAATTATTGCTCCCGATCTTAGTGCCGTGCGGCCAACATACATCGCGTTGCGCACCCGACTGCTTTCCTGCGGTTTTCCTGCAATCTGCGCTTGAGGGGTTGGGTAACTCGAACCGGTGCGAGGCGGAGCGGGCCATTCTGTACATTAGATTATTACTATCATATATTCTGTGGAGGAGGAGCGTTAGGTACAATTTCGACCACAACGCGCGAGCCGAGAGAGCGAAGCGAGCGCGCCGCGGTAGCGGCCGGCGAAGCGCCAGTACCTAATTTATTTAGGAAATAATTTGGGCCCTACTAGTGCTGGTACACGCAAAATAGGAGCACCCAGACGTCGAGAACTCTTGAGCACATTTTTTTTAATTGCGGTAAACTTACATATTCTCTGTATGACGTGTTGCCTAAGGATGTTCCGCGTCCTATTAACTTTCCGACACTTCTTTCTCTTTTAGATTCTTCCTTGACAAAAATTTTAATCAAATTTATACTGAGTCACAACATTAAGTTGTAGTAAAATTACAGCATGTTTTCTATATTTTATTTTTCCTTTCCACTACTTCCTTTTATGTTAGCATGTTTAACAGTCTTCATTTCCCTGTTAAAAAAAAAAAAAAAAGTCGCGTCCGTGTGCCGTCCATAACATATGTTATTTGTTTTAGGTCTCCTATCTGTTCCTTCTCCAAAATCAAAATTTCATAAACCGAACATTCTCCTCATGTGCGTAATGTCTCAACATCGACATTGGCAAAATACGTCTTGCTAAAATCAGCAAGAGTGAAAGCCATATTAAAAAAAAAAAAAAAAAAACTAAAATAGGTTTGATTGTCGTTTATGAATAAGGGGGTTAAGCGCTATTCAGCCTCCGACAGAGCGACAGCCAAAGAGGATGATAATTTAAAATTGTTCTTTGTTCAAAATACTTGCACCTAGTGCTTACATTTTGGTGATATGATTTTATTAACTTGTAATGTACTTGTCTACCTAGTTATGTTTATGTTTGTTTCGGTGGAATTAATATTTCAACTTAAATTTGAAGTGGATATCTTCAACCGATTGAGCTGAAATTTGGCATGCATGTATAAATCCGATGACAATGCAATATTATTATGACGTTGAGCTGATCTGATGATGAAGTTAGATGTTGGCCATAGGAACTCTGTGTCGATTTCGAAACGACCGCATCGATTTTGGTCTCATTTGATACGTCTTGACGACTACTTACTTTGGTAACGGGGGGGAAAAAGTACCGCCAGCAAAAAAGCTTGTATTAGATTTTTTTACAAAAAAATATTACTGAACTATTTGTTTTTAAAACATTGTACGGAGGTGCGGAACCCTTTATGCGCGAGTCGCTCGCACTCGCACTTGACCGATTTTTACTAGATTATTTCATAAAAATTGAATGAAAATGAAAAATGTGGTCTAATAGAACTTTTCTTAATATGTAAGTATATAAGTTAATGTGCCTACTCCAATAATTATTCGTGATAGATTTTTATATTCTTTGAAAACGAATTAATATTTATTAACGGTTTTTAAAGAAAATAAAAGTCTATCACGAATAATAATTGGAGTGACATATTAACTTATATATTTAGAAGAGTTCTATCAGACCACATTTTTAATTTTCAATCAATTTTTATGGAATAATCGAGAAAAACTAACAAAAATGCACCGTTGCCAGCTCAGCAGGCATAAACGCTCTAACAGCCTTATTCATAAAAAATCCTTAATTGAGGTTTGATCGGTCTGTTACTTAGCAGACTGATTAAGCTTATTAGACGGTTGTCAAGAAGTATGATTCATAAACGCTTGCTAGCAGTCTGCTAGTTGTTGAGCCGCTGATAGACTGATTAGACTCGTTATGTTGGCCACCTTGACAAATCAAAGACAAAAAATGGCCTAATCGATAATTAAAAAAAAAAAGTTGACAGCAGTGACAGCAAATTAGCAGGAAAAAAAATAAAAAGCGAGAAGTTTGTTTTCCCGCCATTTCCGATCCGCATGTTTATGTTGTGCAAAAAGCCATAATTGTGTTAATCATCCTATTTTTTTTTTCATACTTATTGTTAATTTACTGCTGCTAATTTAGAGGATTTTTAAATACAAATTCCTGAAAATATTTTTTCCTGGTTTTTTTTTTTAATCTTTGCGTAACTTCACCCTTCACTAAAATATCTTCGGTATGGTTTTTTGCTCTTGTCAAAGTCAGCTGTTCAAACTTGTGGCGGCCATTTTGTGACTTAGCAGGGAGATAAAGGAGGGTCTACGGTCCGCTAACTTTAGCAGAGCCTTGATCGACTGATTAGCGCTAACAGACGTTTATGAATCATGTTTTTTAGCATCGGGCCTTCAAGGAGCCTTCAAGGAGGCTCTAACTTTTTATGAATAAGGCTGTTAATGTTTACAATGTCAGATTTGGATGCTGACGGGTGACAAGTTGGAGACGGCGCTGTGCATAGCGCGGTCGCTGCAGCTGGGCGGCGGCGCGGGCTGGCGCGCGGCGCGCGAGTGCACGGCGCGAGGCGACGCGCTCGCGCTGCTGCAGGACCTGGCCGCCGCCGGGGACCACCCCGACCTCATCATCGAGGGGGAGACTCTCGAGGTGCCACTAACAGATATTACCATAGCTGCAGGGCCGGACTTAGAGCTCTGGAGGGGTGAAACCCTGTCCCGGCCCTTTTAATAGGTACCGACCCTGTTTTTTGTGTACACGCTCATAGAAGCTGACATGAGTTTCTATGGGCGTGTACACGAAAAACAGGGTCGGTATTTCCATGTCAGTATTATCCGGGCCGGGAAAGAGTGTCACCCTTCTGGGAGCCTTGGGGCAACAAAGGAGTGGAGACTCCTCCCCCCCTCCCCGCCGCCCAAACTCTTTTCCAAATAAAATGGGGGCCATTTGAGATTTTGATATTTTACTGATTGCCTGATTGAAGATGGAAAATATACAGTGAGCTATAAAATCAGACGCGGATATTTTGAAGATCGAATTATTTGCATCGTTGTTAATTAGTTCCAATTAAATTAAATTAAAAAAAATATAAAGTTAATGTTAATGTAAGGATGATTATTTTTGGACGGAATGGTATTTTTTTATGAAACAAAAAAAATATTACCACACAATATTTAAATAATTTATGTGTATAATTGATTCTTAGGTTCACTGATGTATTAAACTGTAGATCCACAGTCGCGCGTCCGAATATGTCCGAGCCAAATGAGCGCCACTTTGGTAAATGTGGCCTTCTTTTTTCTCAGTACGTTGTTGTCAGTGCAAGCGTAACGATGCCCACGAACGTCATTAAAAAGTGCAAAAATCACTCGTGAAAACGGAACAAATCTGATGGAATATCATACTTTCAGCGAGTATTTGTTGTTTTTTCTATTAAATTCTAATAATCAGAGAGAAATATTGATTTAAATTAATTTTAAAGCCATTTCTAAATTGCTAATTAAAAGATAAACGTTGCCAGAATTCCACAACATTGACAAATGCCTTGTCTTTGTCACACGCACAGGAAAGCATATCAGTAAAACGAAACAGATAAACAACAGAACATGGAACAAAAGTGTAGTGGAGTTGCCGTCACTCTATTTTATTTACCGAGTCGCCTAGCAACGGGTAGCTATGTCGTTTGAATATTTACCTTGAAGTTTGCGATTTTAATTATGTTTTATAAAGCTTCGATAATATAATGTACTGACTGTCTGACTGTGTGGTTTATTCGTTTTTGTGCAAAATTAATAAAGCAATTTATGAACCACAAACCTCAATGAAGCCAACTTTGATAAAGCGCTCGCCAAATCTACACCGTATTAATCACTATGTTTACCTATTGCTTTTTACACTAAAAAAATCATACTAAGTATTTTAAACAGTGTACAAGGTTTATAATACAGTTTATAATTTATTCACACTAGTCGAGCTTCTTATTATTTAATTACACAACATACGATGTCCGCCGAATTTCCCGCGAATGAACTGTGCTGACAGACAGCCTGCAATTTTTTTTTGAGCTGCGCGCGGCGTGCGCTGGCAATGGTTTTAGAAGCAAACAGCCAGAACCAAGGAGGATGAGAATTCAAATTGTTTTTTATTCGAAATACTTGCACAAGTGCTTACATTTCGGCGATATTTTTAGAAGCTTTTCTGTAGCTTGCCCTGTTTGCTTATTTATTTATTTATTGTTTGTTTGGGTCAAATCTTGGAAGCTAAATTTGACCCACTTTCAGTGGTCCGATCGACTTGAAATTTGGCATACTTATGTAAATTTGGTGTCAGTACAACAATCTGGTAGTGACAACTTGGTGGTTCTGTCAGAATCGTCTCTGCAGGAGGGAACTCCTCAATAGTTAAAAGTACCGACTTGAAATTTGGTACAGATATGTAGTTTAGACGACAATTCAAGTACAGTCAACAAAAAGTGCATTCGGCAAAAAAGCTTGTATTAAAAATTAAATTTTTAACAAAAACTTATTACAAGCATTATATTTATTTGCAGTGTAATGTAACTATGTTTGCTCGGGTGGAATCTTTCAACTCAAATTTGAAGTGGATATCTTCAACCGATTGAGCTGAAATTTTACACGCATGTATACTTAAATCCGATGACAATGCAATATTATTATAACATGGAGTTGATCTGATGATAAAGCTAGCGGATGACCATAGGAACTCTGTGATAAACGACACGACCACATCGAGTTTGGACTCGTTTGTCATCTTGACGAGTACTTCGGTAACCAGGGGCATAAAGTAGGTCTCTAGGTGCAGCGTTTTGGGCTGTGCGTTGATATATCAACAGTCAGTTAGTCAGTTTATTATTTTAATTTTATATATATAGACAGTGCCGGATTAGCCCATAAGCAAATTAAGCGATTGCTTAGGGCATCACGTCTTGGGTTCACCATAAATAGGAACAATTTTTTTTTTGTTAGCACATAAAAGGTAAGGCTGTTTGAAAATCCGCTCGCTCGTGCCTCCCCATAATCTCTATCGTATTTCATAAATATAATATTTCGTCGTAATAAATAGTTATTTAAAATATCGATAAGGGGGGAGGGGCATAGGCGTGCATTGCTTAAGGCATCAATTAGTCTTAATCCAGCTGTATATAGATTATCTCGAAAACGGTAAACATTTGGACTAAAGAAAATTAGCTTAAAAGTTACCTTTTAATTTTTTTTTTAATTTAATTGAAAAAAACTTTTTATTACAAAAGTCCTCTCCGAAAGTCCGAATGCATTCTTTTTTCTACAACCTGAATTCGTCCGTCTTAAAAAACGTCAAACTCATCCAAGCAATCTTGCAACGTCGCCTTCAATGTAGCAAGTGAAATTAATCCCTCTGCCTTTTCTGATAAGGCTTACATTCATATTCGAGCATGCGTATGTGAAATTGTGGAGTTAGCTGTCAAGTGTCAAGCGTTGTGTAGTTTTGCCGCTAGCGAAATTCAACTGTAATAGAGTAAAGACTAGGTTCAAATTTCGTCGCGTATTCTTTCTATTTGTTTGTGTGGTGGGATCAGTGTTTCTACGCACACGTAAATATTTTTATTAACTGTGGAATATGGCCGCTAGCGAAATTCAACTGTAACTTAGTAAAAACTAGGTTCAAATTTCGTCACGTATTCTTTTAATTAATGTGTGTGGGTGATGATTTTATTTGTTACACAAACAAATAAATAGTTCGGACACTTTTTGATGGGGATTTTGTTTGGCAATGTGTATCTACAGTTTAATACATCAGTGCTTAGGTTATTAATTACATACCCTGAAAATATCCGCACCTAATTTTCTAGCACCTTATAGATGAATACTCGTTTACTAGTGTTTCTCGTCGGAATTTAAAAAATCCGAAGTCTATTGTGGGGGCTTCTCTTTTGTGGAAGCCCGTGGAAGTGGAAAGAATTAAAAGTACCAGCCGTTACCCGCGACTCTGTCCACGTAGAATTCGTTTAACACTATCTCGCGGGAACTATGAAATTTTCGGAGATAAAAACTATCCTATGTCCTTCTCCGGGACTCAAAGTATCTGTGTACCGAATTTCATCAAAATTGGTTCAATGGTTTAGACGTGATGAAGTAACAAACAAACACTTACGAACTTTTGTATCCCACTAATATTATAAACGCGAAAATTTGTATGGATGGATGGATCGATGGATGAATGGATGTTTGTTACTCTTTCACGCAAAAACTACTGAATGGACTTGAATGAGTTTTGGCATAATACATACACTGGATTAACATATAGGCTACTTTTTATCCCGAAACAGTGTGTAGTTCCTGTGGAATCAAAAAGTTTTAAACTACATACTAATTCTGCGCGAGCGAAGCCGCGGGCTAAAGTTAGTTTGTCATTTTAGTGTAATGGGATAATTTTGTGGGGTACAAATCCACTAAAAGTTAGAAGTTGTGACATAAGGCAATTCCTTGATTTAGTCCCAAACTGAGCAAAGTTTTTACTATGGACTATGCGTTTTATCTTCAGAGTGACGTTACTTATCCTTATCACGCGTGAGACTCCGTGAACACTAGCATTCTTGGCCAGCGTTTTCTCGGTGGAACGCACGTTGAACAAGATCTAGGCGGCGTATTCGCCGCCTTCGTGCTGCCGCGGTGTCGCCAACCATTTGGTGCTACAGACCGTACGTGGTGTGCATGCGGCGTCATTAGGGCAGCGAATAAAAGTGCAGCTTACTATTATCATATTTTAACGTCAAAGGGTGAAATAATGAAGTAGAAAACGAATACAAGTAACGAATAAATTAGAATCCCATCAAAACATAAATGTGAAATGAGAGCCAAGTTCTATATTATGATATATGCCTTGATTGTTGACTTTAACGACAAAAGAAGTGAGATCTAAATGAGAGCCAAGTTAAATATTATGATATATGCCTTGATTGTTGACTTTAACGACAAAAGAAGTGAGATCTAAATGAGAGCCAAGTTAAATATTATGATATATGCCTTGATTGTTGACTTTAACGACAAAAGAAGTGAGATCTAAATGAGAGCCAAGTTAAATATTATGATATATGCCTTGATTGTTGACTTTAACGACAAAAGAAGTGAGATCTAAATGAGAGCCAAGTTAAATATTATGATATATGACTTGATTGTTGACTTTAACGACAAAAGAAGTGAGATCTAAATGGGTGCTAAGTTCAATAGTCAGTCCTGAAATTTATTTATAACAACATAACATATTTCATAACAACTTAAAATATAATTTCGTCTCATAACTTAGGATAATGTATTTGAAGCCTTAAGGTCTGACTTGGCTAGTTTTCATGTACCGCGTGTCTCGATATAGTTGTTGGTTGTGTCGTCAGGTGTGCCTGCAGTCGTACGAGGAAGAGTTCGTGGAGGTGCTGTGCAAGTGCGCGGGCGTGGTGGTGGCGCGCTGCTCGCCCACGCAGAAGGCGCGCGTGGCGCAGCTGCTGCGTGCGCGCGGCCGCGTCGTGGCCGCCGTGGGCGACGGCGGGAACGACGTCGCCATGATACAGGAGGCCGACATAGGTCAATCACCCCTCACTCCACAATACCACCACTCCTACTATCCATACTTGGTTTGGATATAACTAAATGTAAACAAAACAATGACAATTTGTGTCGTAAATTTTGAAATCCCCCGATCAAATTATCTAAACATTTCCATTTCTGAATTGAAATACACTAGTCTAGTTTGTATTACAATGATAGATATGTAAGTAAAATGTTTAAAATCCTTGAATGTACCAAATCTGGCAGCTGAAGTTTGTTTACATTTTGTTAAATACCTATCTATCCAAAACTATATATAATTATATAGGTTTGGATAAAATATATTATTATAAGTATGTATAAGTATACCTAGTTATAATGTTTTAAACTTTCGTGATTTTCACTCGTAGTTAAATAGACGGGACTTATTACGACACAAGATTAATATTTAATATTTTATTTAAATTATTTAATTCCACCTGAACAAACATAATTAGTTACACTACATTACAACTTAATAGAAACATATCACCAAAATGTAAGCACTAGGTGCAAGTATTTTGAATAAAGAACAATTTTAAATTCTCATCCTCTTTGGCTGTCGCCCTGTCGGAGGCTGAATAGCGCTTTAGACTCTAACCATGCGCCGAAAACAAAAAAGTGGCTGAACGGTAATTCGGCCGAACGGCGCGTACTTTAGTGAATAAATCTTAACCTGATTTTAAATTTTGACCTTGTAAATAAATAGTGTTACTTAGTATGAATTATAACGGACATTTTTTAGTGTAAAACACATTAAATACAGCGGCTGTGAGTGCTTTATTGAAGTTGGCTTTTGGTAAGTGTGTGTCGGAGGTTTGTGGATCATAAATTGTTATTTAGTCTTAATGCTGCACAAAAAAATAAACCACGGTCTTAGAGACAATTGTTATAATTATCGAAGGTTTTATAAAATAGCAGTAATAAAATCGCAAATTAATATAAGAAGTTAAATATTAAACAACATAGGGTCACGGGCGTTGCCCCTAGCAACTGACAGCCGTCATCTTGGCAGCCTAGCAATCAAAAACCGCTGAATGACGGACACGGACGAATCCCTTTAATTTGTAACTTTATTTTATTTTTAGTATTTGTTGTTGTCGCGGCCACTGTATATAAATAAATAAATATCACGGGACAATTCGCACCAATTGACCTAGTCCCAAAGTAACACATAATCTGTGAAAATTTAAATTGCCTAGCTATTACGGCTCAAGAGATAGAGCCCTGTGACGAACGGACGGATGGACAGACCGACAGACAGCGAAGTCTCAGTAATAGGGTTCCGTTGGCACCCTTTGGGTACGAAACCCTAAAAATGGCTTATAGGCTACCTTATAGGATCAGTTGGGTGTTTGTGAACGCCAATTTTCTATAAAACATGGAGGTATCCAAGTTGAAATTGATTTATGAAATACTAGGGTTGGGTTTGCTAGACGAATTTCCTGATATATATTTTTTCTTGTATAAATAAATCCAATCGACTTTTCCTCTGATCGTAATATCGTAATATAGTAGAAAAAATTCCGAATTGCTTTTTTACCTGGACTTATTATTAACTGATCTATATTTCTACTTGTAGGAAAATTTCCAAATCGCTTTTTAACCCGGTCTTATTATTAACTGATCTTTATTTCTACTTGTAGTAAAATTTCCGAATCGCCTTTTTACCCGGTTTTAACTGATCTATATTTTATATAGTATAAAAATTTCCGAAACGCCTTTATAACCGATCTTATTGTTTATGAAGCCTTTACTTTATTCAAGTGATGTTACGGTTACGTAGCATAACATCTAAAATCAAATATCATAAACTCGATACCTACACATACGTCTAGAATGTCGAAAGCCTAAATTAATAATGTTCGTAATCTTTAACGTTCAAAATACATACAACACGACTGGTCGAATGAATATAATATCGAACTACAAAATTAATAATATTATTTGTCATAAACTTGATACACATAATATACGTCTATGTAGAATGTCAAAAGCTTTCGATTAACAAAAACAAAGTAGATAGGTTGGTTCAAATAAATAAATAGGTTCGTTAGGTTGCTTCATATGCCCGAAGGGCACGCTGCCCAGAAATAGGAGCCCCACGTAGTGCCCCATGCACTCTCAAAAAAGGTAAACGGAAAATTTGCAAGGTTTGTTTTTGGCAGAGTTAGTAGCAGATATTTTTACCCGCGATCTGTAAAATTTCGGATGGGCGCCAGGTTGGCCAACCAAACACACAGTTTTTTTTAATACGGCTACGTACTATTTTTGATGGGATTGGTAGCAACAATTTTTTTCAACTCTCCTGTTCGGAAAGTTTATCTTTCATGGGTAGATAGCCGGGTGGAAAATGGCGTTTTCATCTTTAGGGTGGAAAGTATTTTTTAAAATTTTTCGATTAGCCACGGAGTCGAAGATAATGAGGGCTATCGTTTTTTGTCTCACTAGATGGCGCACTGTTGCGTGAGGTTTTTTAGTGTGGCTTTCAAAGTCTGTTATTACGGGCGTGAAAACAAAGTTTAGATCAAAATCATATTTAATACACCTTAAAACCGTACCATAAAAATAACGAGCATGCCACAGTGTTGCTTAGTCCCCGTTTTGTTCGGAAAAAAGGGAGGACAAAGGTTTACGAAAGACAAAACTGTCTCAAAACACAGACATTCTTTGCCCCGGAACGCATATTTGCCATAATTAATATCAGATATTGCAAAATATTCACAAAATTATTCTAATATTAAATAAACCCGCGTAGCTCACCCAAAAACTATGAGATTTGACATTTCGGAGACCTCACGCTACACTAGCGCCTCTAGCGGCGAATTCATTCGCGATAGCCCTCATTGAGTCACGTCAATGACACTTTTTTTTCACGTTTCGGCATGGCCATCTAGATGCACGTCGTGACCAAGGAGCTTACATACAACACTGGAGGTTGAACGAACATCCGTTTGTAACAAAAAAAATGATCTTTATTACGTCACGAACATATTCCATCTCTTTCTTTAGTTAGGTTAAGAAAGAGATGGAAGTCATTCGTGAAATGTGAAAGAAAGAGTTTGAATATATTAAGGTTTAAGGTTTAGGTTTAAAGAAATTTATTATCAACAAAGACATGATTGTCACTTCCGTGATAACATCATTTAACTTAGAACAATTTTAATGAATGTTCGTCGCCTCATTCACTGAACATAAGTAGTAAGTATTAAATCTCACAAACAATCACAAACAGATAAGTAGGTAGGTAACGTACACACTTCACGCATTTGTATCAGCGATGATATGTTTTGCTAACTGTAGTTTAAATGCGTGAAATGAGCTTACATATTTGATATGCGAGGGTATTTTATTATAAAGACGAGCTCCTTCATTATTGTACAATAAATTAAAATATAAATAAGTCATAAAGGTCAAACTTCTTCGTTTGGCGTTCAACCTCCAGTTTTGTATATAAGCTCCTTGGTCGTGACCAACTAGACTTTTTATTATAGTCGACCGTGACAAGTGGCCAGTCGAAAAGGTACCGTTGGAGGTTGGATATAAGTAAATTCAATTTATTATTATTCTTATTTTTTGTAGTATTTTACTTTCCTCACAGTCGAAATGAAAAGTAGAGTGTCTAACTCGGGTGAAATTACCCAATTCCCCTCGTACTATTAAATATCTCGGGTGAAATGAGTCACTTTCCATCCTTGGTTATCAATCTACTATTGTAGCAATCTGTCAAATTTCATAAGACCGTCAGGTTGACCAACCTAACACTAGATTTTTTTACACTATGCAGGCTAATTTTATAGCAAAAATACTTGTGTTACCTCTTTGGTGGGCAATTAAAAATAAATCTAAAACAATGCAATAAAGATTTTCATACAATTTTTCTGCTCTAGAGCAGAAAAGTCCCGCTTTGTGCTGGTCATTTAGTGCGGTTATGGTGAAATTAAAGCATAAGTGTAGTTGGAAGAAAAAGTCATTTTATGTCGTCTAGATCAAGCATAAACACGAACTTTACGAGCATGAGAAGTGAAAAACCTATTTTTGGTGCTTTTAAATTTGTACGGACTGTCTACGCGATAATTTGTCGCTTTTACACTTGGTTTTAATAGCACAAAAAAATAGTGTTAACATTTATGTGCGACAGGTGTGGGTATAGAGGGCGCGGAGGGGCGCGCGGCGTCGCTGGCGGGTGACGTGAGCGTGCGCGCGTTCGCGGCGCTGGCGCGGCTGCTGCTGGTGCACGGGCGGCGCGCCGTCATGCGCTCCGCCGCGCTGTCGCTGTTCATCGTGCACCGCGGCCTCATCGTCTCAACCATGCAGGTATACATCTATAGGTATACATCTGTCTGAGCTAAATAAACTAGAAACAATAAGCAAAACAGTTAGGCGATCGAGCTTCACTTGAAGTTAATACTTCGTTTCATTATGTCCGACCGGGATTCAATTCCGACATTGTTTGCAAGCCAAGCGAGGTGCTGCATTAGCGTTGATAGCAGCGAAATTAACAACCTTATTGCCTTATTGCGCACGAAATTAATCAGAACAAAAATACATCACTCGAAAGCACGCCTTTTCCCAGAGACAAGATTGATCGTTTGCCCCTAATGACCCAGCAGTTTTTTGAGATCCCCGAAACAAATAAATATATGTATATGCAAGAATAGCTCGTTTAAAAATATTAGATAACTGAGGCGTATGCTGTTTGACAGAAGCGCCGCCCAAGTTACTACTTTTAGCCACATCATTACCTACTGGGTGTACGGTTAACACTTACTGCCTGCGAACTTTAGGTTAATCCAGAAAGAAACGCAGTTTTGGCGTCGGCGACCGCCGGAGGGCGGCCTCTCGCCTGTAGAGGGGTCTCGCGTCTCGAAAATATCTCGTTCTTTTATTTTGTCATTGAAAATCCGTCATGTGTAAGTTGCAAAATATATTTTGGCCGTGCCAAACTTAAATTTTGTCCTGCGCCGCCACTAAAGAAACCTCTTTTTAGGGTTCCGTAGTTAACTAGGAACCCTTATAGTTTCGCCATGTCTGTCCGCAGCTAAGCTCAGACACCGTTAGTACTAGAAAGATGTAATTTGGCCTCGTATACATAATATTCACGCCGACAGTGGTTAAATAAAATAAAAAATTCTAGGGTACCTCCCATAGACGTAAAGTGAGGGTGATTTTTTCCCCCTCTATAGGTACGAGGGCTGTTTTAATAAGTACCTGTTTCTGGAAAAAATAAACAGTTATCTATATACATAAAAGAAGAAACTGACTGACTGACTGACTTATAGATCAACGCACAGCCCAAACCACTGGGGCTAGAAACTTGAAATTTGGAATATATGTTCCTTAATAGATTTAGACGCGCACTAAGAAAGGATTTTTCGAAATTCCCACGGGATAGGGAAATATCAAAACTTTTTTCGCTTCTTTGTTTGTAGTCGAAGATCTGAAACTAATGAGCCGATTTTAAAAATTCTTTCACCGTTAGTAAGTTACACTATCCTTGATTGACATAGGTTACTTTTTATCCGGGATAATGCAAAATTCCCGCGGGATAGAAATAAATTAATTCAATTACGAAGCTGATTTAAAAAATTCTTACATATTATGTGATATGACTATCCCCAAATGACAAAGGCTACTTTTTCTTCGGGAAATTACAAAATTCCCATGGGATAAAAAAACTGAATGCAACTTCGGGTATGATTTGAAAAATTCTTACATCAATAGAAAGCTACACTATTCCTCATTAGTATAGACTACTCTTCTTCGGGAAAATGCAAAATTCCCGCGGGATATAAATAAGTGAATTCAACTTCGGGTCTGATTTTAAAAGTTCTTTCAACAAAAGTAAGCTACAGTATTCCTGATTGACATAGGATACGTTTTTCCGGAAAAATGAAAAATTCCCGCGGGATAGACATAAGTAAATTCAACTTTGGCACTGCTTTTAAAAATTCTTTCATATGATATGACTATCCTCGATTGACATAGGCCACTTTTTTTTTCGGAAAATCCAAAATTCCCATGGGATAGAAAAAGCTGAATTCAACTTCAGAGCTGATTTTAAAAATTCTTCCACTAATATAAAGCTACACTATTGTTGATTGGCAGAGATTACTCTTCTTTGAGAAAATGCAAAATTCCCGCAGGATAGGTACATAGAAGTAAGTAAGACAATCCAAATTCGGAGCTGATTTTAAAAAATCTTTCACTATTAGTAATCTGCAGTATCTCTGATTGACATAGGCTGCTTTTCTACAGAAGAATGCAAAATTCCCGCAAGATCGAAATACTTAAGTAAATTCATCATTGGGGTTGATTTAAAAAAGATATTTTACCCATTGGGAGCTACATTATCCCTGATTGGCATACGCTACTTTTCTCCGGGAAAACGTAAAACTCCCGCGGGATAGCAAAAAGTGAATTCAACTTCAGGGTTGGTTTATTTATAATTGTCTACCTAACTCTACCTGAACAGTACCATGACTGGCTGACTGACAGACAACGCATAGCCAAAACTACTGGTGCTAGAGACTTGAAATTGGCATAGATGGACCTAAAGTAATAGAGAGGTGCACTATGGAAAGATTTTTAGAAAATTCAATGGAATAGAAAAATATCTCAACTTTGTTTGTTTCTTTGTTTGTTGGGGGTAATCTCTGAAACTACTGAGCTGATTTAAATAATTCTATTACCAATAGAAAGCTACAATATCCTTGATGGACAGCCTTCTTTTTTTATGCAAAATTTCCGCATAATAAAAATAAGTGAATTTAATTTCGGGGCAGATTTTCAAAACGCTTTTAATAATAGAAAGCTACAATATGTCTCTCATCGACAATTAAGAATATTAAAGTAGATCATAACAGTAATTCATGTTCCGCGGGGACTTTACAATTTCTTGAGATACAATCCTATATCCTATATCGTGTAGGAATTCGTAGTTCGCAAAAGAAACGCGTAGTTCTTTAACGTCTTTTTCATCACACTTGGTCGTAAACAGTGTCATAACATGCAGGCTACCTTAGTTGCAACCCCCCAAATAAAACCCTCGACCTTAATGTGCTTGTCATGAAACCCGTGGTCGGTAAATGAGTCACTGCCCGTATTAATTTTGTTGTCATGAAGCCCAAGGTCGGTAAGTGAGTGTGATACTGCATGGCGTGCTGGTCGTGCTGGCGTGCAGGAGCATGTCGCGCGCATGGTCAGGCTGGGGTAAGGCGGCTCGGAGGCTGCCGCTGCCAAGAGCGGAGTCAGCGGTATCGGCAATTTTTTTTTCTTTTACAAATATGCAATTTTACTCGCAAATGTGATGAAAAACATTGTATGTCGCACGGGCGGTACTAGAATTACGAACATCGACTCATTAAAGCCCTCAGTCTTCGACTTCGGGCTTCTAATAGACTCTCGTTCGTAATTCCTTATTTACCGCCCTTAAGACACAATGTACTATAACGTTTCAGCGAAACAGGGTTTCAGAGTTGGTACGAATTATGAATGATTAATTACGTATGTAGGTTGATTTTTGAATTACAAAATGTGCACCATCTGTCTAAAACAACGTCTGACTGTATATTTCCATGAAATCCTCGAAAAAATCAATCAAAACACGAAAAAAAGGATCGCAGAAAGTAAATGTATGTTAATTGTTATCCCAAATTTAACGCGAGCGAAGCCGCGGGCAAAAGCTAGTCTATATATATAAAAGAAGAAACTGACTGACTGACTGACTTATAGATCAACGCACAACCCAAACCGCTGGGCCTAGAAACTTGAAATTTGGTACAGGGGTTCTTTTTATGATGTAAGTGAGCAGTAAGAAAGAATTTTTAGAAATTCATCCCCTAAGGGGGTGAAATAGGGGGGTGAAGTTTATATGGAATTTTCTCATTTCTGGACTTAGAAGTATGAAAAAAGGTGTATAAGTTCTCGATTACAATCAAAACTTATCTGTGTAGGTAAAATGCATACAATTCCTTCCTAAAGGGGTAAAATGGGGGGGGGGTGAAGTTTGTATAGAATTTTCTCATTTTCGGACTTAGAAGTATGAAAATAAGTGTATAAGATCTCGATTACAATTGAAAATTGTCTGTCTTAGTGAAATGAATAAAATTCCCTCCTAAAGGGGTAAAATGGAGGGGTAAAGTTTGTTTGGTAATTTTCTCATTTCTGGACTTAGAAGTATGAAAATAGGTGTATAAGTTCTCGATTACAATTAAAAAATATCTGTGTAGGTGAAATGGATAAAATTACCCCTAATGGGGTAAAATGGAGGGTAAAGATTGAAAGGTAATTTTCTCATTTCTGGACTTAGAAGTATGAAAATAGGTATACAAGTTCGCGATTAGAATTAAAAATTATCTGTGTAGGTGAAATGGATAAAATGGTCCGTAAAGGGGTAAAATTGGGGGGGGGGGACGGGTAAAGTTTGTATGGAACTTTTCTCATTTCTGGACTTAGCATTACGAAAGTTGGTACCTATACTTACAGGGTCTTGATAAAAAATAAAAATGATCTGCGTAGGCAAAGATAAAGAAAGAAGAAGTAGCTTTCGATTTATTAGGGGGGAGTTTCAATGAGACTTCCTTATTTCTAGACTAAAAATATGGCTGGTCACAATTTTAAATTATCCTTGTTGGCGACTTCAATAGGGGAGGCGGTTTTTCATACAAAATGTACAACTAAAATGTGGAAATTAAATTGATATTTAAAATGATGTGTGAAATAAATTTGCAAATTATTATGCAGTAGGTAAGTACCTACCTAACTTAAAAATTACTCATCGGGTTGTGCATAATAAAATCATTAATATTAATATAAGCATATTTTTTGTGTGATTATCCGTTCTTATTTATCATTTACCTAATTTACAAAATATTATGTACAGTGCAATTTCGAATATATTCCTACTTCGGGTTCTAGATTAAGATTCGGTTCACACCACACGCGCACACGAAAACGAAGCACACGAGATAATTAATTTTACGCTATGCACACAGATACAAATGTCACAATTATAACGGGGGTTAATTAAAACATATGCCCTGATAACTTAAGTACATGCGGACGAAGTCGCGGGCAAAAGCTAGTTTTTATATATATGCATTTATTTTTCTACATAGTCACCTTTTAACTCTATAAATTTCTTCCACCAATATTCCAGCTTCAATAAGCCACCCAAAAAGTATGATTTGTGAAAGTCATTAAAATAGGCCTCTTTGGCGGCAATGACTTCGTCATTTGAGCGTTTCAGGTTGGGAAACAAAAAGAAAAATAATACGAAATCCTTAGAAAAATTTTACTTGATTTTTTCGTAATGGGTACGAAACCCTTTCATGGGCGTGTCCAACACGTTCTTGGCCGGTTATTTTTGCATAATTATGCTGCTTAATAGGAAAAGTGACAGAACTGTAAATGAAGGCCAGAAATATCTATCTATCTAATACCTTTAAACGAACAATTCTTGTATATAGGTATACATATATATAAATTTGTAATTCGGGGATCTCGAAAACGGCTCCAACGATTTCGATGATATTTGGCATGTAGCAGTTTTGGTCTTATCTCTGGGAAAACGATTGTTACCGAGTTTTAGCCCGAGCAAAGCTCGGTCGCCCAGGTACTGCAGTATTAGTTTGTCAAAATGTATTAATCGATATTTCTTTTGAACAGGCTGTCTTTTCGGTGGTCTTCTACTTTTCATCGGTGTCTCTCTATCCCGGATTCTTGATGGTCGGCTATGGCACGTTGTTCACTATGCTGCCTGTATTTTCATTGGTAAGTTTTTGAGTAAGCATTCAAATATTTAATATGTAAGACTCCAGTAAAAATAGTATGTAGTTTTTGGGAGAGATGCAAAATATAGTATATATTTTCTTCTATATTATGTTTGGTAATATTTGCCCTATACTGCAAGTTTAAAGTTATCCATGGCAGTCATGTTGAATTCCATTATTGTTTTTTTTTCCATTTTCGTCAGCCTGTGCAATAAATACACTTTTATTCTAACGTTTATAGGTACTCGACAAAGATATTCCCAGCTCAACTGCGCTTAAAAATCCACAACTCTACAAACAATTGACAAAAGGAAGACAATTATCGTACAAGACATTTTACATTTGGACAGGCATCTCAATATATCAAGGTAACAAAAAATAGCTTCTGTCCGCAACTCCATATGCGTAATTAGTAAAATTAACCATCTCTGAGTTAAGTGCTAACCCAGAGAGCTCGAAATACTGCTATGCTCATTCGTAACCCGGGGTTAACCATTTAATTTTTCTGCCGCAAAAGCGGCCCTGGTACGCATAAGTTTGTCTATATGTTTATGTTTATATGTTTGTGAATGTGGTTTTTTTCTCCTAAACGGATGGACGGAAATTTATAAAATTATCCCTTCGTATGTTGGAACTATAAAACGTGTTGAATTCTAGTCTCATCAGTTTTAATAAGCACAAATTCTTTACAAAAAGATAGATTTAAATTTAGTCCATATTTGTGTCAGGACATACGCGGAGTTAAAGATAACTGGACGCCTGGAACACACCATAGGCTACATTTCATCCCAATATTCTCACGAGATCTATCCTAAAATTCCAACATCTAGGTGCTCTAGTATACATAATTATAAAGAGTTATTTGTCAACGTGTTGCAGGCGGTGTTATAATGTACGGTGCGCTTGTCCTTTTCGAGGACCAGTTGATCCACATAGTGGAGATCAGCTACACGGCGCTGATCCTGACGGAGCTGATCATGGTGGCGCTGACCGTGGACACGTGGCACCGGCTCATGGTCGTGGCCGAGCTCGTCAGCCTGCTCATGTACACCGCCACCTTACTCGTCTTCAACAGCTACTTCGGTACGTACACTTTACTAAAGGCTAACGACGCAAATTGATCAAGCGTCTTGACGTCAAGCGCACAGACTTGTTTTCCATGATCAAGTATTTTTTGCCCAATATTGCGCATTCGTAGTCTTGTTGAAATATATTTCTCTTTGTTTGTTAAAATTTTGTTTGACCACAAGCGTCTTATTATTAAAGCGTTTGTGTTTCAGGTAATTTTCCACCATTATTGTTATAAGAAACTAAAATAACATTGACCAACATTTTGATTAACATTTAGGTACTTTTTACTCCTTCTTGTAAATTTGTGATATAGCGTAGTGGAAAAAAATCGAATTAAACTTAACTGTTCGATAAATAATTGCTAAGTACCTAGAGAAAAATTAAATACACTCGTTTTTTCAGAAATAAAAGTACGCTATGTAGATCGATTGGACGCTTCCGAACTCCCCTAAATACTAAATTTAATTGAAAGCTACAAAGCCATAACTTAGTGCTTCATTTGACAGTTTTTCCTTTCTCCGCCTAACTTATAAGATAAGTAAACTGTGTAAAGTTTGTTTGGTCGAGTTAATAACGATTTTTTTTTTAGACGCTGACTTCATCAGACACTGGGATTTCTGGTGGAAGGTCACAACTATAACTCTCGTGTCGTGCCTGCCGCTCTACATAGTAAAGTACATGCACAGGAAGTGGAGCGACCGCCAGTATCGCAACTTACGCAAATGATCGTTCAGCGTTGGGGCATAGGATTACCGAAATTGTGCGGTGTGCCCTGACTGATGATTAGAATAAAAATGTAGTATTTTACTAAAAACGTCTCTCGTCTCGACCATACATGAGTAAGACGAGAAAGACATGGTATATTTAACAAAGAAGGTAAAACTATGCTGTTCTTAATGTCATTCCGTCGATAAAACAGCCCTAGACGCCTTATGTGGACTTGCAAGAAGTTGGAAGTCGTTCTGGTAACCACCTGAGATAGAGGATTGATGTTTAACGTTCACGGAAGTAGTCAGAACTTCTACTTCCGGACATTGTGCCTGATACCTGCTATATTAGCCAGTGTTGATGGGTGTTTCAGGCTGACTTGTCGATACTGTTGAGCGAGGCATAGTTTATCCTTGTTTAATATGCCAATATAAGATATCCACACGCAGTTTTATGTCACCTTCGCTTGTGATTGGGGATTCACTAATCATGATCAGGCACTCCAGTATTATGATTCGAAATCTTTCTCATCCCTTACTATATTTTCATTATTTTTGACACTGTATTGACGCATTCACTGCCACCGACGCACATAATATTCATACATTTTGAACGCACATATGCGTCGGTGGCACCAGTGGAAGTTAGGTGGCAGTGAATGCGTTAATTTAAACAGAAAGCTATCAGTAATATTTCAAGTAGCTCTTAAAAACACGACACGGATGAAACACTAATAAACAATGTTTAATATGTACGATACACTTGTCCAGAACACTTACCATTATACATATGTATAGTATAGATTAATGAATGACTAATTCCAGCCATAGTTAAAAAAGTAGTGACCCTGACCCTACTACATCAGACATCGCGGGTCTTTTTGCAACGGATGTCAATTTCTATCTCATCCATCACGTTCACCTCTTTATTATTATTATTCAACCCCTCATATTTAATACATCAAATTTTCAAACAACCAGATTTAGGGCATGTTTAATAATTCTGTTTAGTTCTTTGTATCTTAGTGTTAGAAATCGGTGATCCGTTTGTGTTTCTTTTGTAGGAATGAACAGAGATATTATCACACATATTTGACACCTTTGTCTGACACTAAGACATCTGAAATTTAACAGAACTGTTCACTACTGGTATCAGATTAGAATCTAGTAGGACTGAATGTAGTTTGGAAATTTTATATTTTGATAATGTGGTGTACCTATCGGGAACGTGTTATTAAGTTATTTATATATTATTCTGTTATAGTGAGCAAATTCAGTTTAAGGTCAATTATTTCAAAATTGGTATTTTTATTCGTTTCTAAAACATATTGTGTGGGTCATTATAGCCTTTATGACCAATAATAATCATTGGTATAACAGTAACTCTAATAATGGCTTATATATAACTTGTTGGTCATGTTTACCTTCACGATGAATTAAGTACATATGAGACTAAATTAAAATAATAATATCGATTTTGAAATACTACTGTATTTAATTAAACAGTTTTAGGCTTACCTACATTTTATAAATACACGATTCCGCAGTCTGTTAAAGAGTCTCCTAGTTTATTTTAAAACATATTCCCTGCATATTATTAATGAATTTATTTTAGTTCTTTTTAAATTTAATATGATTTAGTTTTTAACATAGAATAAGTAAAAATTATACTGTGATTCGAATTTTAATTAATATATTTCGTATACACTATTGCACTAATTAGTAAAATTATATAATTATTTTTAATGTTATTGTAAAGATGTATTTTAGTTCTTAAGGTACAAATATGTTTAATGTGATACTGATATATTGTTATATTTATTGCGTTGAAGTCAGTGGCATTTACTGCCCGCATCGCAGGATTTGTCAAGGGTAGACTTGTTTTGGTATAGTCACTTTAGGGAGTGACAAGAAAACCTTGGGTCGCACGTAAAGTCGTCGCACCGTCGCGCCGTCGCACTTCGTCATCGGGTCATGCGATAATTATACCTGCGATTGGACCTGTGGATTGGACATTCTAAATTTTACTACCTTCAGTTACTGAGTAATACCCCATAACGTGTAAAATGAAGTACCTTAATTAATGTATGCTTTGTCGTGTTAACTTAATAAAATATACATACGTCAGTTTTTTTTTTATTTGTTGCTAGTCTCGAATGTCTTACAATACAATACTTCTTAAATAAATCATTGTCTTATAGAAACTTACGGAATATCCTAAAAATAATAAATGTCTTATCAATGTTAAAAGATTATATAAAGCTCATTATCGGTGCGATGTCGGAGTTGTATAGGAGTTAGGTTCTTGCTCTGTCCCGGAAACCGTCTTCACGTGGGAACGCAATGAGTGGTTGGATGCGACGCGGCGCGCCCAGGCCAGGTCGCGCGCGCGCGAGCGGGATGTGCAGCTGCCGCTGCCGCTGCCGCTGCTGGCCGACTCGCCGCCTGAGCCGGCCGAGACGCCCGAGCTGCCCGAGCGCGACCACGCCCAGCCCTGCCGGCGCTGTCTGCGTCGCCCGCCTGTCGCTACTGTGTCCACCGAGTAACCCACTTGCTCGCGACGCCTATTAATTTTTAACTGTGCAATGGATGATTCAATTTTTGGTGGACTTACTGATCTCTTGACTTTGCTGACGTCGATAGCGTAATTAAGGTCTTTCCCGATGCTTTCTTCGTCATTAGACTCTGAACTAGAATAGTTTTCTCCCTCGGCGTCGCTCATGACAACATCCATAAACTTTTCCGTGTTTTCATTGAGATCATAAACTTTTTGTGTCTTTACGGTACCAACAGAATTACATTTGCTTCGGACTACAGTAGGTGAACGCTTTGTTTTATTATAGAACACGTCATTTCCTGGCAACATAGCTGGAAAATTTAAATCAATATTGGCATACTCCACATCTTTGCTGACTGTTCTTCTCGTGTCTGTGCAGTGACAACCGTTAGAATTCCCAAAAAAGTAGTTGAACAAAACTTGTAAACAACATATAACCAGCGCGGCTAAAATCACCAGCGTTACGCAAACACCAGGAGACCAATCGCTGTTAACATAAAGATATGAATCGGTTAATGCTTTCCATGGTTGCCATTTAGTTACAGTCGGGCTTGGATAGAATTCGAAAAGGTTTCGACGCGCCAGACCTTTGCCATAGTTTTGCACTGCTGCAGCTATTCTTAAGACTCCACCGTAAGCTGCATATAATTTCTCGTCCATCAAATGAGGCGCCACGTCTCTTTTCATCCAATGCCATAAGTCATTATTGAAGTTGACGAAGTCGGAGTGACGACAATTTTCCGGAGAGCTGCGCAAAATGCATCGAGCAGCAGTAGTGTAATATTTTAGCAAAATATTTTCGGATTTTGGCGACTGCAGATTAACTAAGCCACCGTGTTTGAACGGCAGTGCAATTGCAGAGGGCTTGAAATCATCATCAACTCGAGGAATTGGTAAATGTATACACGAATTAGAATCTCTCTGAATAACTAGACAGTCACATGGATCGAAGAGCTTACCAGGTCCTATCATGATTTTGACGACAGTCAAATTAGCCAGTTGACGCACTTTTACAGGTTTTTTCCAACCTTGTCCTTGCGTGTTTAAAATTAATTTTAATTCGTCATAGAATTCATGTAATTCCCTAACGTTTTTGTAAGGTACATACCCAGCGTAATAGGCGAACCTTGCACTAGGAAGTAGTTCACTCCGTAAATGCCCCCCAACAGTGTCTACTAATGTTTCTCGTAGTATTTTTTTTGTATTGGTGTGCTCATGTTTGTCCACTGTGTGCAATGCTTTACGGTAATAGCGTATCGCATCATTTATGAATCCTTTATTTATTTGATTAGGTGTTGTTTGCTGCGGGATTATTTGGTTAAATATCATTCGGGCTCGCAATTTCGCTAAATCATCTTCAGACCAACAATCTGTTTTAAATTCCTTATTATAAAACAGCGTGGTACCAGTATTACTCTGTGTTTTACAAGAGTTAATTATTCCTATGACGATAGAAAGGAAAAAGAGCATTTTTTTCAATTTACACTGTTGTATCTTTAAAAGTCGCGCACTTACTTGGGTGACACTCTTTCCCGGTCCGGATAATACCGGGATGGAAATACCGACTTTGTTTTTCGTTTACTCGCCTATAGAAGCTCCTGTCAGTTTCTATGGGCGAGTACACAAAAAACAGAACCGGGATTTCCAAATCCGTGTTATCTGAGCCGGGAAAGTGTGTCACCCGCGCACTTCACGCTACTTGTTTTTTAATTAATTCATTTACACGTCAAAATGGTAATGGTATTCGGCAAAGGTATTAAAAAAAAATATATAGAAATAGAAATCATTTATTCGTGACAAAGTAACGTAGCATAACAAATAGGTATTAAAAATTAAGAAAGTTGTATGTCACGAAATGGTCCCAAATCAGCAAAAATTGCCGGTCTTGCGAACCTTGCGGTTTGGTCTTGGTTATTTGGTGGACCAAGGGATAGGCAAAGGAATTGATAACTTTAATCTGAGCCTTTAATGCCCCACTTAAAGTATGCAAAGATTAGGCATTTTAATATCTACCATCTTAGGAACTTAGGAACATAACACGGCAGATAAATGTGAATGCGGCTTTACGTCGATCGCGTCGCATACGTATTTTTTTTTAGGGTGCCCCCACGTGCAGTCACTAGTCGCTCGTTTGCAGCGATAAAACTGGTCACGTGATCCCATTTTGAAGGTGATTTTGAATTTCCCGTGACTCAAAAAAAGTAGCGTCAAGTCGCTGCCTCGAGCAGCAGCAACAAGATGGTTTCTTGCAGGAATGGTCTTGGAAGCTAATTTCTTAATCTCATTTAGTAGCAGTCGTGGCAGTGGTACAAATAAAAGACATTGGAGGGAATGAAAAAAAAAACACTGTTTTTGCCGGAATTGAAAAGGTTTTTTTTCCGGCGATAAAGTTCAATTTTTTCAACATTTTTTCAGCTTTATCGCTAAATGTCACGTGACCAGATTTGACTTTGGAAACGAGCGTCGAGCGACTGCATGTGGCCCCACCTTAACTACCACATGGGTTGGCTGCACGCACATCATGGCCATCATGTAATGGCTGTCATTTGACATGTAATGGGTCAGTCACACGGCCTGATAACTTATTTCCAACTCATTTCAGAAGTTCCTCAAGTTGCATAACATAGTATTCACTTTAAGTAATATTCGATTTAGTCGGATTATAATGCGCGAAATTTTTGTAACATAGCGAAAGATGGTGCTATTATAAATATAATTTACAATGAAGTGTTAAATATTATATAAAATATTTTCTTTTAATTTCCTAAAACCTTTAATTAATTTCAATATTAACTTTTGGAAAGAAATGAGTTTCTACAAATTAAATGTTTTTTAGGCACTGGTAACATTGATTTTTTTTTTAATAATATTAACAACAACAGACTATACACAGTGATTCGTCTTTTTCTTTGCCTGTAATGTCATTACACGCATCATACATTAATAAAATTTTCTTGTGATAAAATAAATACTGTTATTTTTTATAACCAGCGTACTTGCAAATATAATATATTTTATGTGCAAGTAAACCAAAATAAAATAAAGCAACTCGTATATTTTTTTATTATTTAGATTTAAAATGTTTTTGGACGACCAGTAGAATGAACAAAGAGTACTTTCAAAATAAAAATTGTTTGACGTATCCTAACACCGATATGATGAATTGTTTCTCAAATATGCAAGATATTGTTATTTACATAATCAGAAAAAATTGAACTAGGCAAAATGACAAATTATGCATAAGAACCATTTTTTCAGATACATCCCAACTAAAAATAGGTAACTGGTACAAAAAAATTGTTTTTGTTATAATATAATTTTGAATCAAATTGGTTGTTTACAAGTAAATTTATCTAGACATTAAGGAAAAACTTGAGAATATAATAAGAATAATCTTGAATTTGTCTGCTTTATTTTTTCAGCAAATTCGGGAATATAATATTTTGCACGCTCATTAGAGCAGAGTATAGAATGCAATTATATCTATATAAAATCTTATGTTACCCATATTCCGCAAATAAATCATTTCATTTCATTTCATTTTTTTCAGTTCTAATGGATTATAAATTTTTTGAATGCGATAAGCATAAAAATACTATAATTGATAAGCTTGAGGATTTGACTGTAAATATATTTACTTTTACTTGGTGCAAGGATACGAATAAATTATTATGTGGTAATAAATTATTATGTGAAAATGGCTATTGACTATAGCTATTATAAAAAAGATGTAAAAAATAAATAACAACAAAATTTTGCTATTACTTTGTAGTACGATTATTTGCTAATTTTACCTGGAAAGTGTTCCGGAGGTTTAGAAAATGGGCAATAAAACATAAGATTTATTTGTATTGTTTAGGTTCAATAAGAAGTAACATATCTTTTACTTTCTTATTTAAGTAAATATTGTAATGCTTTACACGAAAAGTATGTAAATTCAATTATAATAAAAATAAAAGCATTCGTTTTATTTCATTCTGTGTTTCTTTCATTTAATTTTTTCAACTTATACAAAAAAATACATATCTAATATTTGTTAACTTGTTTCTTATTATTCAATATACGAAATTTTTATTTATACTCGAAATTTAACGATTTTAACGATTGTAACGATTTGTTTCATTGAAGTAAAAAGAGAAATAGAGCATTTTCTATTGCACCATGTTATATCGTATGCAATAGAAAATGGTGTAATAGAAATTGCTCAAATAAATATGAAATATGAGTATTTAGGAACCTAGATAATCGCATACTTTACTGTCACTAAGCACGAGGTGGCGCTGGGTGCGAAACGTTGAACTGATATCTCTATCTCAGTATATAAAAAAGGTACTCTGTGGACAGTCACTTTAGTTGACAATTGACATTTGATTTGATTTCATAAATTTACATTGAATTTAACGGCAAGGCAATGAATAAACTAATATAATAGATATATTTTCACTAAACGCACATAAGTGCTAAACCGAAAAGGAATTAAGACTTGATTTTCCTGCTAGCTGCATAGGAAACATGTCTAAGGTATGGAGATTATTTTTACGTTAGAACTCTCCTCATTCTTTGAATTGCGCCGTTGTATTTATATTGTTGATCTGAAAGCCATAAAGTGTTAAACACCTTAAGGTTATGTTATATTGTGCTTTTAAAGCAGCGCGAAAATAAATAAACAAATAATAGTTTCTGAAATTGTCGAATAAACGTAATACACCTATTATTATTAAGAGGGCGCCAGATAGTAATCAGATATTATGTTGTAGACGTTGATCTCATCCACCTAACAGTCAGTTTAAGGTGAATTCTAAAATTTTAAGTTCATTATGTTTTTTGTTGCATTAGAATTTCATAGAGCATTAAGAGTCAGATTGTTATAAAGACTATAATTGTTCCAATCGTTTATTTAAGTTTTGACAGCTTGAGTACTAATTAAAATAGTGATGCCCTGATGCGTTACTGATTCAATTTCTTTTAACAATCGATTTTATTCATGAAGAAGTTTTAATGGATTTAACACATTCATATTTTATTTTTGCTCAGCAATTTGCATTGTTTTATAAACATTCACAGGTGTTTAAGTTACTTTATCTTACATATTAAAATAAACCATTTATTTTAAGTTAATATGTTTATCACTTCCTACGGTAATTTAGTAATTTTGACAATTATGAAGTGCCAAAACTGGATGCGCCAGCGACACAGCGTAATCTGTCAAAAGTTAAATAAACAACTGGAACGACTTTAGAAGCCTTATTGTCTAATTCACTTGGAATCACAATCATTTTGACCATCTCTTTCTCACACATGGTATAATACGAGGGTAGAAAGAAGTGGTGAACATGATTCTGAACATCAGCATGTTAAACAATATGGCCTCAGATGAATATAGAATTTCAGAATTCTGATGACTTAGTTATAAAATTTTGCTTTGAATAGAAAAATCAAGTATGGGATTGGACATACCTGGCTGGCCCGAAGTCAAGCAGACACTCAAGTCAACCAAATAGATATTTATGATCAATATTGTTAGAAAATTTTAGTTATTGAATGGAATCCTTCTACAATCTTACTAGTATTATAAACGTGAAAGTGAGCAAAGAAATTCTTTTAGTTCAGTGAAATTTTGTGTGTTATGTTTGTGTCTGGACAGATTTGAATGAAGTTTAGTATACAGTTAGTTCAATTTCTGGAATGCCAAACAGTAGTTTTCAACCAACATAAATTTTAATCTGCTGTGTAATTTTTGAGAATACCCATGGGAATTTAATAAAATCGCAATTTCATAATTTACCTATAAGATCTAACGATTTGTGCATGCGAAGCTGCGCATAGAGGCTAGTTGTAAATGTAATTCACTTGTTTATATAACAAAAAGAAAAATATACCTAATTATAATTCTAGCAACTAAAAGAGGGAATAAAGGATAGACTATTGCATACAACTAATTTGGTAATTTAATTTGATAACTTCATCTTTTTAACTACATCTGTTCTAAATTTATCTAGCCACGTTTATCTTTTGTTAATTAAGGAAACTATAGGTCTGGTTTATAACCCATAATGTAATGTGCTTTTATTTATCTGTATGACTGTTTGTTTCTTACCAAATAAAAAAAAAAAAAAACTAGTACAGCCAAATAATATGTATGTACCACAAACCAATATATTTTTACACTTGACTGTACTAGAATGGAAGTGATAAGTTACTAAAGTTTTGCAGAAATTCATAGCCTTTAATACCATTATTGGTTATATCCTCTACGATTTTATGTAAAATTATTAATAATAGAATAGAATAAATGTATTAGGGTTGACTAAAAAAAAATAAATCATGAAACAAAGCAACAAATTACTCCGTAGTTACTTACTTTGAACAATGAATATTCACATCTCAATGTACCACTGTTTTTAACAATCACTTTATCATTAAATATCGTGTAAATATGTTTATTTTATATAATTAATTGGAAGACGAAAATCCGTTATATGTCAAATTGACATGATATTTTTCCTCACCGAAGTATGAGTCTCTGTTTAGTGCTGTACCTACAAAATATTATTTGCTTTACTACCGATAATTAAAATGAAATTTTTTGGTTCAGGTTGTAAGCGTATTCATAAGCATAGTAATATTGACATTTTAAAACAAGCATGCCAAATATGACTCCAGCGGTTGTTATTTCGAGATTTTATCCCTATCAATAACGATAAAAAGTAGCATTCCAGATAGCTATCTACATACCAAATTTCATCAAAGTGTTAGCCGTTTTTGTATAGCTTATTTTTATATTTATAATGGTAACCCGGGCTATTGTAATATTGTATCTGAGCCGTCTAATGGCGTCCATATGCTCGCCATGTTTATTGTTGTGTGAAGATAGTCTTCTGACGAAACACAACGTAAAATTTCGTAAGGACGCCATCAGACGGTTCAGATACAATATGCTACAATAGCCCCGGGTCACCTTACATTCTGACTCTTTGCCCCATTACAGAAGTTATTTATTAAAAAAAAAAAGGCGGTATAAATAAACTTGTATTTTCATTTCGCTACTATTTTATCATAGCTGTAAACATACAAATAATAAATACTTAAATAATGTATGAATAAATTCAAAATAATATTTACTGCTGATTGAAGTATGTTAATCACATCACTAGAGCTAACGTCAGTCAATCAGTCAGCCAGTCGTCAGTCAAGTGTCAATGTCAGTAGCCACATTTGTTTACACGATTGATTTTTTCCATTGAATAGTATTATAGGTGTTGAAAAAAGTAGCTACAAGAATAAATACATGAAATTAATTAACCATGCAAAGTGTCAGTATAAACTTAGCTTAACCTCGAACTGTTAGAAAACTGTTGTAATTGTTTTTTGGAGATGATTCAGTTTTTAATTAAATATTTTTTGTTTTTTATCTGTTATAAAATGTTATTGTTTTATATTGCAGGATATCCGACTATTTTTTAGGCCACAGAAACCACAAAAACCCAAGTTAGAAGATGATGATGATGTCATTCCAGAATCTCCTGATGTTGAAATTAAAACCAAGGTTTGTACTTACAAGATAATATCAACACAGAATATTGATTATGCAAATATGTCTGCCACCTCCATGATTTGAGTAGGGTTGTCAACTATAATATAGTTGCTATCGTATTTTGCGACGCTATCGTATTTTGTCTTTCTAGATGGCGCCACTGTTGCGTGAGGTTTTTCAGTGTGGCTTTCAAAGTCTGTTACTACAGGCGTGAAAACAAAGTTTAGATTAAAATAATATTTAATGCACCTTAAAACCGTACCATAAAAATATCGAGCAACAGTGTTGCGTAGTCTCGTTTTGTTCGGAAAAAAAGGGAGGACTTTCCGAAAGACAAAACTGTCTCTAAACACAGACACCCTGTAAGGCATAATTGCCATTATTCATTTCAGGTAATGGATAATATTCACAAAATGATTACCCGCGTAGCTCACCCGAAAACTATGAGACTTGACATTTCGGAAACCTCACGCTACACTAGCGCCTCTAGCGGCGAATTAATACGCCCTCATTACTTCTTGATGGCTAATTTATACTTTAAGTTCTGTAACTGTAACTGATACTTTATAATATTCATTAATTAATATAGTAGGATTCTTCCTTAAACCTAATTTATACCTTACTGCAATACAAATAATATTTAAATTCATGTAAGGCGCCAACCAAACTCTTACAACGGTAAGGGTAAGTGGCTATAATTTTTACTCCATTCCATGCCATTCGTTCCGTTCGTTACGTCTATAACGTTGAAACGAAAATCGCATTACCACAAACAAAGTAGCTTGTTATAAAAATCACCACTTGTCGCTTGAGTGAAACGTAAAACCATGCCATTCGTTTCGTTCCGTTCGTGACGTCTATGACGTTGAAACGAATCTCGCATCACCACAAAAGAAGCTTGTTACAAAAATCACCACTTTGTCGCTTGACGTGAAACCAGTGATTCGGTGACTCGTCACGTCACTGGTTACTGTAACCGCTGACGTTAAATAATGTCCACCTCTACTAATTAGTCACGCATAATGAACTGATATAGTTGAGTATGACGCGCGTCAGCTTAGACAAGCTCTAACTTAATTTCATTTTTTTTTTCAATATGTCATTATTATTATTAAATTACTCAAATATTTACCTACCTATATTATTATCAAATCGAGATTAGAATACGATCGAACACATAAGTCGTTTTGAATTATTACATGGCATGACATTGTTAATGTACATTATAATATTTAATCATTATAAATGACTTCCATTGACTTTCAGAAAAGAGAAGGTAGAAAGAAACGGATTCTCAGTGACTCAGATGAAGAGATATTTTCAACAAAGAAGAAGAAATCTGATGAAAGTAGCAGTAAATCAACAAAAAAGACAGTTAAACTTAAGTTACCAGTCAAGAAAGAGCTTAAAGAGGTAAAAGCAGTTGACATATTCGGCAGTGCGCCTATTAAACGTACAGAACCAATTGTTAAAAAAGTGAAAAAGAACACAGAGACAGGTATTCATTCAGATGATGATTTTGATCAAAGTCTGTTAATGCTTGATAATGCTGAAGTAAATGTCCAAAAAAATACTAACGAAGAAGAATTTAGACCAAATAAATCAGACAGCAAAGAAACTACAATATCTGTGCCAAATACTCAAGATACTGAAGACAAAACTGACAGTTCAACAAAACTAATGGAAAGTAATGGGTTTAGCATAAGCCATATGAATTCAACTTCCGAAAAAGTTGAATCAGATAAATTCTTAAAGAAAGATAGTAAGAGACCCATTGGTGAACTTAATTCAACTGAGGCTGGTCCAATAAAGCACAGAAAAACTAGTGATTCAAAAGACATACCAAGTAACTTAAAAATAGATAAAGACGAAAAATGCAAAACCATAAAAGACAAAAAGAAAGTGCCCGAATGTGTGAATGCTTCTGTTGACCATGATTCAAAAGAAACCAAAAGGGAGAAGGATCTCGACAAAAGTTTGATTGAGAATGGTAATTTTATTTTTATTTTCTGATTATAAGTTTAACCATTTTTAATATTTTACGTATTTAATTTTGATCTATTAATGAGTAGGTATTAAGAGCAGATCCTAAAGATGTTTTAAAAATAAGCTCTAATAATATCTTTATCCATTCAGATAATGCCCTAGGCAGGCCTCACACAGATACAGTATTATCCTGAAGTTCTCTCCCTCTCACAGTATGATCTAAATTAATAAACTGAATTAAGTATAATGAATGGAAATAAGTGTTTTGTTGTGTCAAATTCATTTCAAAAATTAAAATGCCTGCATGGAAGTAAATAAAGTACTTTTTCAGTGCATTCTGATCTGTATAGTATTAATAACATTAAATCAGTTTATTAATACAGATTAGAGACTCCTATTGTGTAGGCAAGCATAATTGTTGGTGTTGATAACTTTGATGAAATCTAAATAAGATAAACTTTAAAATAAAATAGATAATTTGTGCAAGGTGGTTCTTTAAAAATTTTTTTGACTCCAAAATTATTGATTGTTCCCTTTTTTTTTAGTTCTAACAGATGAGGAAAGGTTTGAGCGTAAACGATATTCTGCAGTATTGTATCAAAAGTATTTAAATAGGTCTGGACCCAAACATTTAGGAGCTAAAGATATGCCCGAGGTAAGAAGATACATAATACTGTTATTTATAAATAAATTACAATATTCCTAGAAAACATTAAATAAAATAATAATCATGATGTGATATCCCTTAAATGCATGAGTTTTTTATTTTGTTAAATAAAGCATGTAATAGCTAATGGTGTAACAAATATGAGAAAAATACCTTTTTTGTTTTTACACTGATTAATAAATGTAGGCTGCATGATACATATAAGCCTGTATTCTATAAAATGAAGTATAATTACTTAGTAAAAGGGCCAATCAACTTTTTCTTGTTTGTTATTCTGTCCCGTTGTCCAAGAGACAACAGTGACTGAGTTTTTTTTTTAAAACTGCTTTGATATATGCGACTAATAAATATGCTTAGGAGTAGAGTCTATAAAATAATGAGCTTGTAACTATGACAAAAATGTAAACTCGATGAATTTTAGCCACAGAAAATATATAGAAACTCGTGGTTTTAAAGAGTTGTCCAGGGGACGTAACCATGGCATTGAGGTACAAGAAAAAGTTGATCGACCCAAAAAACCATTTTTAACCCCCGACGCAAAAAGAGGGGTGTTATAAGTTTGTTTTACATTGCTGTCATTTTTATTAAATTATATTGTAACGGATAACTCAAGTCTTAAACGTCACGTCTTCTGGTCGCGCGAGCAGAGCGATTGCGCGTAGTGTGCGTGTTGCGGCAGCCGCCGAGTCGCGTGCTTCTGAGAAGAAGGGCTACGAAATAGCCCGAAACATGTCGAGCTAAACTCGATTTAAGACGTGAGTTATCCGTTACAATATCATTTAATATGAGTGAGTCTCACGGTAGTTTCATGTTGGTGTTATTTTATTCTTAAACCATCTAATTTTTAGGGTTCCATACTACAGTTCACAAAACTGGAACCCTTATATAGGAGCACTTTATTGTCTGTTTGTCTGTATGCTTGTCCTCCCATCCGTCTGTCAAGACCCTTTTTCTCATGAACACGTGAAGGTATTATTAAGCTGAAATTAATATCAAATTCATACTCAGGCCTACTAATCCTTGGAATGGTGAAAAATCAAACTTCTATGTTAACGCAATCAAACGATACAATCATTAAACAAGGTTCTAAACAAATTATTGGATCTTGAAATTTGTCATGGATGTACCTCTTATAGCAGAACGGATAAGGGCCTCGGCTAAGTCACGCGGGTGCAAGGCGCGGGCGCCCGCGCGGCGTGCTTGTTTCACTTCATTAAATAGAGCAGCGCTGCTTGAGCCGGATCTCTGATCTATTGAAACACAACCGCATAAATAAAAAACAAAAAAAAACCTTTTCTTCAAAATTTTGATTATTTGGCTTTTTACTCATCTTAATTTTTTTTCCTTTAAGGGTGCACCTAATTGCCTTAAGGACTGTGCATTTTTGCTAACCGGTGTACTTGACTCTTTCGAACGAGAAGAAGTTTCCGAAGCTATTACGAAGTTGGGTGGAACTATAAAAAACTCTATGAGTAGAAAGGTTTGTAAAAATATACTATTTGCAAACAAATGTTCTCGGAATTTATTTTTTAACTTATTAAATTACTTGCAGGTGACACATGTTTTAGCTGGAGATGAAGCAGGTCCTGCAAAAATTGCTAAAGCTCAAGAATTTGGTATTCCAATCTTAAACGAAAGTGACTTTTTGGCACTAATTGTTAATAAATCAGACATGCAGAAATCCAATGAGTCCACTAAACACGAAAAAAATCGGAACTCCCAGAAAATCAATGATAAAAGCTTCAGTCAGAAACCGCATAAGGATACTGAAAAGAGTTTAAATCGGAAATCATATAACGACCATGAAGAGAGTTTATGTCAAAAATCTGATACAGACAGGAGCGTCACATCGACTCAAAGAGCTAGCAAAAGTAAATCTGATATAAACCATAAACAATGTCCAAAAGAGAAAACCAATATTAACGATAATTCTAAAACGGAAAAATTTGTTAATATAAAAGAAAAGAATTCGGAAAGTGTTTCTAAATTATGTGCGTCAACAAGTAAGGATTTAAATGGTATGCCTCTTTTCAACTTTAATTGCGTTTAAACTAATTCACAAAAAAAATATCTTAAAATACCTTATTGAGGTTTGAAATTATAAGAAGTTATGGGTGGTTTATTCATTGAACAATATACATGTATGTACAATAAAATACAAATTACTTTGTCGGATACTCTTCACAGAGTAGTCGTGGTCACGTAGCATGCCGAACAATGCTACGCCAGTCGTCCCTGGCTGACGCTTCTCTGGTGCTAGTGTTGAGAGGAGTACTCGTTACGTCCTCTTGATCTTTTCCCATTGTCCCTTCCCTGCAGCACAACTACCACAAGTCGCTGTATAGAGTACTCGTAGTGTAGATACTTGGCGATCTTTTAAAATATTTTATTTGCAAACCGAAGATACCACTAAATATGGTCTAAGAAAGCTCAACTTTGGTATAAATATCTTTTTAGCATTCCTCGGTCAACTAGGAAGGAACCCTTATAGTTTCGCCATGTCTGTCCTTTCTGTCCGTATGTTTGTCCGCGGCTAAGCTCAGAGACCGTTAGTACTAGAAAGCTGTAATTTGGCATGAATATATCAGTCACGCCGACAGTGGTAAAATACATTTATTTTTAACCTTCTATGGGAGATCCCATAGAAGTAAAGTGGGAGTGTTTTTTTTCTCGACTAACCCTTTAGCGTGTGGGGTATCGTTGGATACGTCTTTTAAGACTATTGGAGGCGTTTCCCAGACGATTTTTCGATTCAGTGATCTGTATGCGAAATATTCAACTTTAGTGCAAATTTTCATTAAAATCGAGCGTCCCCCCGCCCCCCTCTAAAATCTAAACTGTTGGGTGTAAAAAATTTAAAAAATTCTGGATGGTAGTAAAAATAATTTACAAGAAAAATTACAATGGCTAAGATTGCTTGAGAATTATTAGTAAGAGTAAATAGGAGCCTAAGGTATAAAATATACTTACCTATACTTCATTTTTTTTTTGCATTAGAAAAGGGTAAATAATCTTGTTGAAAAACTTTAAAAAAAAAACTGTAACTATTACTTATGATACCAAAAGAATGTAAATGATCATATGTCCTTGCTAATTGTTACATATTTGCTGTGACTTATTTTTCAAAAGTGTTTTTCAATAAAAAGTCACGTCAAGATCGCTTACCTTCTTTCTAATGCTAAAAAAAAAACGAAGTATAAACTTGGAAGATTCCGTACACAATACGAAATCCTTAGAAAAATATTACTTGATTTTTTCGTAATGGCTACGGAACTCTATCTTGGGCGTATCCTACACGCTCTTGGCCGGTTTTTTATTTATTAATAACCTAACAAGACGAGATCTGTGGAGTATAAAAAAAATTTTTTTTCCATACAAATTTTACCACTACTTTTTGTTATTTTTGGCGGGAATGCTTGTGTTGAAACTCGAGCAAGCGAAGAATTCTTGGATTCCAAAATGGAATCCTGCCCCTAGATCATAACAGTTACAAATGTTACAATTCCACATAATTGCCACTTTTTTACACGACCAGATGGCCTAGTGGTTAGAGAACCTGACTACGAAGCTTGAGGTCCCGGGTTCGATTCCCGTGTCGGGGCAGATATTTGTATGAAAAATACGAATGTTTGTTCTCGGGTCTTGGGTGTTTAATATGTATTTGAGTATGTATCTATATCTATATAATTATATTTATCCGTTGCTTAGTACCCATAACACAAGCTTTGCTAAGCTTACTTTGGGACTAGGTCAATTGGTGTGAATTGTCTCGTGATATTTATTTATTTATAATTGTTAAATTTCTAGCACTTATAACATTGGTGGTATAGGGGTTTGATCCTGAACGATAAAGGAAGCATTTCCGAGTTAATGGTATAAAAAGTACAATCATGTTGCAGATTCAAGCAGCGACTCTAATAGCAAAATAATCGCTAACTCGCATCAATCGTCAATGTGGGTAGAGAAGTATAAACCGCAAACACTGAAGCAAATTATTGGCCAACATGGAGAAGCAAGCAATGTTAAAAAGTTTGTTGACAATAATGAGATCCTATTTTTTATTTAATTAAGTATTTAAACATTTTTATGACATTTTTAAATTTATTTTTAGACTTTGCAATTGGCTTACAAAATGGTACGCTAATAGAAAAGCGAAACTACCTAAACCCAGCCCATGGACGAAAAATGATGATGGCGGATACTACAAGGCAGCTCTGCTATCGGGGCCGCCGGGTGTAGGTAAGGGGTGTAACGGGATTTGGTTACTTTCGTGTAACTGTTAATTATATATTGTAATATATTCATTTTATGGTTAATTTTAGGCAAAACTACTACCGTGTCTCTCGTGTGCAAAGAGCTTGGTTTTGACACTGTGGAGTTCAATGCTTCTGACACCAGAAATAAAACTCTTATAAAAGAGCAGATCGGCGAATTGCTAACGACCACTTCCCTCTCTGGATTTGCCAAAGGTAAGCCATCGCATTTTTTTTTCTAGTTTTAAGCTCCGTTTCCACCAGAAATTTATTTATTCATTTACCTCACCTCGCTCCGCTCAGCTGTTTCCACCAGAGATGTGCTAGGATAGGTAAATGAAGCGTTTCTATTGGTTCATGAAAAACACATTCCTCGCATTTCATCCTCGCAGATCTTTGGTAGAAAAGCAGCATTAGCGTTTAATGCAAAGCCCTAACTTAAAGTCAGATTTCTATTTAGTTGCGTTTAGAGCCTATAACATATTATGCTTGCCATTTTTATTATTTCTCAGGACAAACAGGCAAACAGGCGGTCTCCAAGAAACATGTTTTAGTTATGGACGAAGTTGATGGTATGGCTGGTAATGAAGACAGAGGTGAGTTAAGCGAATGAACATAAACGAAATATTAGGGTTACAATAGGATACGATTGAATCACAAATTCATATTTATTTTCCAGGCGGTCTGCAAGAGTTAATAGGCTTAATAAAAGCTGCATCCGTTCCCATCATTTGCATGTGCAACGATAGGAATAGTCAGAAGATGAGATCGCTTGTCAATTATTGTTACGACCTTAGATTTACCAGGCCACGGGTTGATCAGATTAAGGTATGAAAACTGACTAGTGTAAAAACATTCATTTCTAAAATAATGTAGATGCTGGTTCGATTGTTGCAACGTATCTGCAATACCCCTGGTGTTGCAGATGTTTATGGGCGGTGGTGATCTCTTACCATCAGGAGACCCACTTGCTCGTTTGACATCCAGTCAAATAAAAAAACGTACGTTTTTTGTAGGCGGCAATGATGTCGGTTTGTTGCAAAGAAGGCATCAAGGTGCCCGGCGAGGCGCTGGCGCAGCTGATCGTGGCCGCCAACCAGGACGTGCGGCAGACGCTCAACCTGCTGTCCATGTGGGCGGTCGACCCGGCCCGCGCAAGCGCCGACGCCCTGCACCGCGACGCCGCGCAAACCAAGAAGGACATCAAATTGGTAATTATCTCGCTCATAGACCACGCGCCAACTCAAACAAATCTTAAGTAACAAATTAAGACTGATATGGAAAGATCAGTGTGTACACTCTTGCGTTAACACCTAACAAAACAAAACGGGCATGGAGCGATGTTCAGGCACGGTGCACACCCGCTGTTTCCCTAGCTTCCGTTTTATCGGAGTTTGCGCGTAAATATACTGTATGTTTGAACACTATGCTGACCTCATTTTAGTAAATACTTTTTTACAATCATTTTGAATATAGCCACCTACGTACCCCTTACTATAATAAATATTTTAAGTAATATATGACTTCATTTACTTCTATTTAATTTTATAAGAGAAAAGAATACCTTCAAAACCTGCTAAGCCGTATTACTAACATTTGCCGCCGCAGCATGGATATTACAAAATCTAATAGCATTGTTGTTCTTTTAACAATTTATTCATATGTATTTGTAGTGTGCCTTACGTACAAAAGAAATTAAATTAAATAGTATTCAATACAGCTTGTGTTATAATGTAATGATGATGAAATTATAAATTGTGCTCGCCATGCCTCTATTGTACCTTTTTGCAAATATTGTCAAAAACAATGAAGTTTATGAAACAAAAAGGTAAAGAAGTTAATTTTCTCACTTCAGTCGCCATTCTCTCTGCAAAGTCTAGCTAGACTTATGTATATCCAAGTAATTATGGTACTTATTTTTACCAGCTTTTGTGTTCGACTTCGTCTTCCCAAAATTCGTGTATCCCAGGATCTGAAATACCTCCATGACAAATTTCGATCATATCAGTTCAGCGGTTTAAGCGTGAAGAGGTTACAAACAGGCAAACGAACAGAGTTACTTGCCCATTTACAATATAGGTACGGACTCTTGGGAGTCTATTCTGTAATTCAGATGTGACATCAACAAAATGAGAATGAGAGGGACTTATTAAGCTGTTGCGAATGCGATTTGCGAAAGAAAGTTCGTTTTGTTTTATATTTCTTTCTTCCTATTTTATATTGGCGTAACGCCTAAAGTAGGTACTAATTATTATTCATAATACCTATTTTGCTTTAATAAATATGTTTTTTCTATTTTTCTCTTATTATCCAATATGCCCCTGCCTTTTTATTTTTCTACATATCTGTAATGATTGTTTAAATAAAGCTTGCTTTTGCGAATATTTATTTACCTGGTACCAGCGCCAGTCAGAGACATAAACTGTGACATTAATTTGAACAATATTCTCTAAAGAGTTTAAGAAAAATAAAATAAACGTGACAATGTATGATAATATGCCATACTTGCGTATCGATTAGCGAATTTTGTGACGTTGTAAGATTAATATATATGAGGTTACAAGTGCGAAGGAGGTAAATTTAACGAAACTAAATCTACACCAAGTTTCTCTATGCCAGTGTTTACCACCAGGGCTACGTGAGGGCATTTGAGTATGCGCAGCGTTTACTTAATAAGCAATAAAAAAAACCAAAATAACAAAATACTGTTTTAAACGAACGAACGTTTTATATATCATTCTTGCAATAAGAAAGTGGTACGCAAGTTTGACGTTTTTTTTTTCGTTTCCACGTACAAACAACAAAAACGAAAAAACTAAATTGGGAACCACAGCTGTAGCTATGCTATGCATTTCTGTATACATGTCAGGGCTCGGAAAACGGTGTAATTTTAGAAACGGATAAGTCTTAAAAACCTAAAAACGATTTATTTTTCTTTCGTTAATTTTAAGTAGACCTATACTTTACGTTTCCAAACTTACTATATATTTTTTGTTTTCTAGACTTGTTTGTGTGGTACTTGATTTTAGAATTGGCTTTCGAACAACCTGTTTTTAATATCCAAAGATAATTTGGTTATCGAATTTACTTTGCATTTCAATGTTGTGCTATATATCATGATCATAACGTTCTTCTACGGGATGTTTTCTTTATTTTTATATTATGTGTTTTTTTTTGTGGTGTGTTTATTGTTTTGTTTACCCTGTAGGTTTCTATCAAGTGGCTTAATTGAATTAAATAATTATTTTGTTTCGATGAGTCTCTTAGTCCGAGCTTTATCTGTTTTGAACTTGCCGAACAATATCCTAAATGAACTCTGCATTTATCTGGTATAAAGAGCAGCATTATGTTACTTTCAAGCCGTGACTCCATTGTGATAACATACCAAATACAATCACTGGTGCGAGAAGTTATGTTTTATCACGGGCGCCAAGAGCATGCGAATAGCCATTAAAGCAGCTGTAAAGATAAATTTAATAATTAATATTTATTTAATTTAATAGATTAAATCAATATTACAGCTCTACTTTATTCACAGGGCCCATGGGAAGCTATACGTAAAGTGTTTTCTGCGGAAGAACACAAAACCATGAGCATTCATGACAAGAGCGATTTATTCTTCTACGACTACAGCCTCGCACCGCTCTTCGTTCAAGAAAATTATTTGCAAGTCGCTCCCCACTGCCCTAAGTACGTTTCAATGTAGACAGCATGCGATATTAGGGTGAGGTCGCAAATTTTGCCACAAAAGTAAAGCTACGACTTGCGCCATTATAACGTAAAAGTGATATAAAATGGTAATGAAATAAAGGGTTGGAGCATACGGAGTCTGTAAAACAAACAATGTCTTAGGTACTGTTTTTAGCCACTTTCAAGTTTTGTTAAAAATTTAGCTTTATTAAGCAGAGATTTAATTTTCAGAAAATATTTAAACCAATCCATGAAAAAGATTCCCAAAAACCGTGTCACACGCACTTTATCGCTTCGTACTAATGTGCAGCAAACCCCATACGGATATAATGAAAAAAACCGGCCAAGATCGTGTCGGACACGCCCAAGATAGGATTCCGTAGCTATTACGAAAAAAATCAAGTAATGTTGTGTTGTGTGCAAAAGAGTTGCCGTACTATGTGCCACACGTTGATGCGAGTTTTTTTTTTTTTTTTTTCAATTTCTGTTACGTGTATGGAGTAAAATGCCTGTGACATACGGAAGGACGGACAGACAGACAGACAGACGGACTTGACGAAACTATAAGGGTTCCGTTTTTGCCATTTTGGCTCTGGAACCCTAAAAAGTTCCTATCAAATGAATATCTCGCTAATGTTTCAAGTTTCAACCTTTCAAGTTGACAGATACGTCTATTGACATTATTGTTTTGTGACATGCAAACAATTATCAACTTTAGGGTGGTAGATCACATATTTGGCTGAGGGTACCTCTACATCAGTTCGACTGTATGTTTTTTAGGGTTCCGTAGTCAACTAGGAACCCTTATAGTTTCGCCAAGTCTGTCCGTCTGTCTGTCCGCGGGTAAGCTCAGAGACCGTTAGTACTACAAAGCTGTAATTTGACATGAATATACATATCAGTCACGCCGACAAAGTGGTACAATAAAAAAAAGTAAAAAAAAAATTTTTTTTGGGTACCTCCCATAGACGTAAGGTGGGGATTATTTTGTTTTCTCGACTAACCCTATTGTGGGGTATCATTGGATAGGTCTTTTAAAACAATTGGGGGGTTGTTGTTAAGACAATTTTTCTATTCAGTGATCTCTGTTTGCGAAATATTCAACTTTAAAGTTCAAATTTTCATTGAAATCGAGCCTAAGGTATACAATATACCTAAACTTGGAAGATTCAGTACACAATACGAAATCCTTAGAAAAATATTATTTGATTTTTTTGTAATGGCTACGGGACCCTATCCTGGGCGTGTACGACACGCTCTTGTTTTGTTTAATATTCACGACTTTTAATGAAATTTAACTAATCTAACTTACAATAGCATAATATCAACTGCTCGCCCTGTGTCTAGGAAAAATAGAATCACCGGAAACTGGAATAATTCACGGCCTCATTTCATTAAATTAATTTGCTAATTCAAACAGGACAACTGCTGCTACAGATACCGGCAAACATCTTGAACAAATGGCTTTGCCTGCGCAGAAGCGATTTTTAGGTATCGCTGGGAGGGGGGGCGGCGGGCGGTGGAGCGCGGCGGCGGAAGAGTGCCGTGTCGATCGCGTGATTGGTAAATCAGTTGACGTTTGTGTCCCGCGCTGCGTCCACGTTCTTTTGCCTCCTATGTACACTGGCGTGCAGTGATACAGTGATTGTTGTAATTTATTTTGTTGACTGACTGACTGACTTTATTGTTTGTGTTGAATTTGTTGTTATAGTTGTTTGTTGACTTTATAGTTTTTGTTGAATTTGTTGTTATTATTGTTTGTTGACTTTTTATTATAACTTTTTTGTTGATTGTTTTATACTTAATAAAAACACCATGCCACGACAAAATAATGTGGTTTTCAAAAGGCAAGCTAGAAAAATGGTGTACGATGTCTATTGCTTTATGATGAAAGACGGAAAGAGTGACATGGAGACAGTGAAGAATACTGCAGATGCTACAAAAACGTCTGTCAGCACTGTCAGACGGATTATCAAGGAAGCGAAGAGCTCTGATTTACTTACTGTGTTTCGCACACTAACAATCTATAAAAATTAAAAACTAACTATTTTTAGAGGTAGATTTATCTACGTAAAAAGTATTCTACAGTTTAATTAAATAGTTAGGTACTTTTTTTGCTCGTATGTGTACGGTGCGCAAACTTTCCCCCACTCCCTTGTTTAATGCTCAAGAAGTTTGCCGGTATCTGTACAAGCTGTGGTGGCCTAGTGGTTTGACCTATCGCCTCTCAAACAGAGGGTCGTGGGTTCAAACCCCGGCTCGCACCTCTGAGTTTTTCGAAATTCATGTGCGGAATTACATTTGAAATTTACCACGACCTTTGCGGTGAAGGAAAACATCGTGAGAAAACCTGCACAAACCTGCGAAGCAATTCAATGGTGCGTGTGAAGTTCCCAATCCGCACTGGGCCGCGTGGGAACTATGGCCCAAGCCCTCTTGTTCTGAGAGGAGGCCTGTGCCCAGCAGTGGGGCCTATATAGGCTGGGATGATGATGATGATGATGAAACAGGACAAATTTAATTTTTAGTGATTAAATAATTTATATTTTTACAAAAGGACCTCTAGTTTAGGAACGGCACAATGTATCATCTCGCGTTACAATGATGATATGTGGCGTTATCTGGGAAAAGGTACCTTGTTGTCGGTATTGAGTTATTGATATCCCCATAATCTACATACATATAGCTATCGAACCATGTAAGAAACATGCATGTAGGTTTAATAGATACTTAAAAAAAATGTTGAACCTCAAAAGCCAGAAAAGGTGATTATGAGAAATTTGAATTCAAACTTATACACCCAATAAAAGTATGTTGTTGTTGGAAGTAACATAGATGACATGCTATTTGAGGAGTGGTGTACGGGCTTTCTGGTTTCAAGAACAATTTTGTAATTGGACAACTATGTTCCTATAGTTTACCTTGCCAAAGTGCATAAAGTAAAAAAAAAAGTTTTTTACTTAGTTTTGAATTAACGTTGTTTATTATATAAAAAAATACTTTAACAAAAATAACTTTGTGGTTTACAAATGTAATTAAACAGTAAAAATCAACAAACGTTTATATTTAGTACGCTAAAACATCGCCAAATGAGACCAAATTAACTCAACAAATCTTAAAAAATTAGTTTTTTCAGTCTCAAAATTCAAGGTAAAGTTTAGTAAAAAGTTGGTACAATCACTATATATTTTCGAAAAGGTTTTCCTTATCGTCGGTGGTAAAATATTTAGTGATATGAAGTGATATCATTTGAAAACGACTAATAACTTACGATTAATTTTAATAGTCCTAATTTAAGAACACTGTAGTATTAAAACTAGCTAACTTTGAGCGATTATCTCGGAAACTAGAACCGACAACAAGGTACCCAGATAACGCCAAATATATCCATTAGTTCCAGCCCTCGAGAAGATATCTTATGCGTATTTGATTTTCAGACATGAAGTGCTTGAACGGCTAAGCAGAGCTGCTGACAGTATTAGTGCAGGAGATCTTGTGGATGCCAGAATCCGTAGCAATCAAGCTTGGAACCTCCTGCCTGTTCAGGTATTCAGTACGGCAATTTGAAATGGGGCAACTAAGCCAGCTATGTCAACCACCACATCAAGTTATCAATCAGTAAGGCCTCTATAATATAGGTACCAGCCCTAAGAATTAAGTTTGTCCTGAAACAAGCTGAACCCATTCGGAAATAGGATTGATATTCATGTAAATAAAATGAAGGGCTTCGAGAAAAGTATGGTACGGCCGTGCCTTTGTTTTTGTTTTGGTCGACTTGGCGGGGGCACTACCGTGCCCCCAGATATCAAAGTACATAGTTTTTTTTTATAAATATAAGAAAGTAGATTGTCATCAATCATCATTATAAAGTTACCTGTGGTATTCTTTGAAAGCAAACAGATTTGGGAGCTGCCCTGGCTGTCCCACGCCACAAATTGTGTTATTTAACATGACAAAACACAATAACCATTCTAAAGTAGTTATACAGGGTGTAACATTCATATCAGTCAGTATGGGAAAGTCTGTAACTATAAGACATACGAAGATCTGTTCTTAGAAACCATGTCATCGATTTTAATAAGAAGAAAAACATTTACAAAAAAAAAACTTTTACTCAGTTTGGGAATCGAACCCGGTCGTTTTGAAAAATAAAACATACATTATTCCTATTTCGATATGGGTAGTGAAGATCATTAGCAATAAATGTTACTATGAAACACGATATCTAGAATGAATAGAATGCATTGTATTTCATATTCTTTAATAATGTAAGTTTTATTTTCAAAACATCCGGGTTCGATTTCCAAGCTGAGTACAAGTTTTTGAAAATGTATGGTTGCAGTTTTTCTTGTTATAAAAATCAATGACATTGTTCCTAAGAACGGATCTTCGTATGTATTATAGTTTCAGACTTTCCCATACTGACCGATATAAATACAGGTATAGTTCTGGTAAAATAACTTGGGAATAAATCTCCACAGGCGATGTACAGCTCAGTCATACCGGGATCTGCGATGTCGGGCCATCTCACAGGACAGATACAGTTTCCAGCTTGGCTGGGTAAAAACTCACGCAGAAGTAAAATGTTCAGGATATGTCAAGAAATTCATGCTCACACTAGACTGAGGTAATTTAATATATTTTTTTTTTTCGAACTTTGACACCTACTAAACAACTCCCTTTTTGTGTTTTCTCGCTTAGTCTTCCACTATTATGGTGATATTTTGAAAGCAAAACGACATTGAAGAACGAGACTACTCCTTTAGTCTGGGAGCACATGTACCTTGGTCAGAGGGTCGGAGTGAATATCTAATCTCTTCTTACGTTTCATGCTGTAGAGAACGAGGTCTATCTAACAATATTTTATTCATCTCTCCTGTTCGAAAAATTTAATTTTCATGGGTAGATAGCCGGGTGGAAAATTGCGTTTTCATCTCTAGGGTGGAAAGTTTTTTTTTTTAATTTTAGATTAACCACGGAGTCGAAGATAATTGTGTTACGTCAATTGTCATTGACAACATTGTCTTTTTTTTCACGTTTCGGTATGGCCATCTAGATGCACGTCGTGGCCAAGGAGCTTATATACAACACCGAAGGTTGGACGCCGAACATCCGTTTGTTTGAAACAAGAAATTTGGTCTTTAATACGTGACGAACATATTCCATCTCTTTCTTTACTTAGGTTAGGAAAGAGATGGAAGTGATTCGTGAAATGTGAAAGAAAGAGATGGAATATAAATAAGTAATAATGGTCAAACTTCTTCGTTGGGCGTTCAACCTCCAGTTTTGTATATAAGCCGACTAAAGGGTCGTGACCAACTCGATTTTTTTTATAGTCGGCCGTGGCAAATGGCCAGTCGAAAAGGTACCGCTGGAGGTTGGATATAAGTAAATTCAATTTATTATTATTCTTATTTTTTGTAGTATTTTACTTTCCTCACAGTCGAAATGAAAAGTAGAGTGTCTAACTCGGGTGAAATTACCCATTTCCCCTCGAACTATTGTAAATATGGTGAAATGGGTCACTTTCCACCCTTGGTTATCAATCCACTATTAAGTTGTCAGAGATTTCATTATTTCGGACAAACCAAACAAACACTTTACACTACCCGGACATACCAATCGTCCTGAATATATTGTTCAAATCATTTACTTGTCATCTTTTTTTTGTAGTACAACAGGTTCAAAGTCGTCTATCTTCCTCGACTACTGCACGCACCTACGTGACGCTATAGTGACACCTCTCGTCAAGGACAAAGCTGATGGCATTGCACAGTCCTTGGAAGTACTTGAATCATATCATCTACTGAGAGAAGATTTGGAGTCGCTGACCGAGATGTCGCTCTGGCCTGGTCAAAGAAATCCAATGATATTAATAGACTCAAAGGTGAAATTATACTTAATCTATAGTAAGTTTTTTTTTAACGAAAAACTATTGGTATCCCGGATTGAATTTGAACCCGTACCTCCTGTAGCTTTACGCGCCTCTTGTTGCTTTAGTGTTCAATCTATAGTGATTATAATATTAAAAGAGTTTACAATGACATAATTACTTAAATACCGTCGTCTGACGGTCCGACACAGGTGAAAGCTGCAATGACTCGTACATACAATAAAAAAGCGATGGCACTACCGTATGCGCCGGGTGCCGTGAAGCGCGCGCGCGCCGGCGCCGGCTCTGACGACGGTGAACTCGCCGACGACGGCGACGACGACGACCACCCGGAGGACAGTGATCCAGAAAGCGATGCTCTCATTAAGGTAATAAAATAATTGCGAGTTGAATTTGACCCACTTCCAGTGGTCGGATTGACTTGAAATTTGGCATACTGAAGTAAATCTGCTTAAAAATCTTAATATATAAAAATTGGTCAAGTGCGAGTGCGAGCGACTCGCGCATGAAGGGTTCCGCACCTCCGTACAATGTTTTAAAAACAAATAGTTCAGTAATAATTATTTGTTTAAAAATCTAATACAAGCTTTTTTGCTGGCGGTACTTTTTGCCCCGGTTACTAAAGTAGGTAGTCGTCAAGATGAATTAAATGAGACCAAAATCGATGCGGTCGTGTCGTTTTATTACAGAGTTGCCATCATCTAACTTCATCATCAGATTAGCTCTACGTCATAATAATATTGCATAGCTAAGTGTGTGTTCTATAACACGAATAACTAACATCAATGTAATCCCACGCTTAATGCAAATAAATTCAATTTCATTTCATTGTCATCGGATTTATACATACATGCAAAATTTCAGCTCAATCGGTTGAAGATATCCACTTCAAATTTAAGTTGAAATATTTAATATTTTAATATTTTATTTAAATTATTGAATTCCACCTGAACAAGTGCAAGTGTTTTGAATAAAGAACAATTTTAAATTCTCATCCTCTTTGGCTGTCGCTCTGTCGGAGGCTGAATAGCGCTTTAGACTCTTGCCATGCCTACCTATTATGCGCCAGAAAAAAAAGTGGCTGAACGCGGCAATTCGGCCGAACGGCGCGAACATATTATGAATTAGTGAATAAATCATAACCTGATTTTAAATTTTGAGCTTGTAAATAAATAGTGTTACTTAGTAGGAATTATAACGGACATTTTTTAGTGTAAAAAACATTAAATACAGCGGCTGTGAGTGCTTTATTGAAGTTGGCTTTTGTGAAGTGTGTGTCGGAGGTTTGTGGATCATAAATTGTTATTTAGTCTTAATGCTGCACAAAAAAATAAACCACGGTCTTAGAGACCATTGTTATAATTATCGAAGGTTTTATAAAATAGCACTAATGAAATCGCAAATTAATAAGTAGTTAAACATTAAACAGCATAGGGTCACTGGCGTTGCCCCTAGCAACTGACGGCCGTCATCTTCGCAGCCTAGCAATCAAAAACCGCTGAATGAAACACGTTTCTTGTATGACGACTCCCTTTAATTTGTAACTTTATTTTATTTTTAGTATTTGTTGTTGTCGCGGCCACTGTGTGAAAATTTAAAGTGCCTAGCTATCACGTCTCAAGAGATAGAGCCCTGTGACAGACGGACAGACGGACAGACAGACAGACAGACAGCGGAGTCTCAGTAATAGGGTTCCGTTGGCACCCTTTGGGTACGAAACCCTAAAAATTAATCCCTATTTCCCTTGGTCACGGCATCACGCGTGAACGGCTGGACTGATTTCGCTATAGTTCATTACTGCAGAGGCCATGAAGTAAGGGATTGATGGACGAGTTCGGGGTAGACGGCCGAGTCGTAGACGAGGCCGGATAAAACGAACTAAAATAATTTCCTTGCTCACCCGCGACCTTACGATCGCTAAGCTTTGTTCATTGATATGGACCTCCGCAAAGTAACGCCTGATTCAATAAATTATTCGGATAAAACGAGTCCAGCAATCCCTGTTCTGGCCGAGGTTTGTATAGTGCTTTTCTCAAACAATGTAAGGAAATATTTCATCCATCCATCCATCCGTCCGTCCGTCTGTCCGTCCGTCCCATCCATCCGTCCATCCATCCATCCATCCATCCGTCCATCCATCCATACATCCAAATATCACATCGCATCGCAGTATCGCAAATGCTTACAGAGTAGTGGTGGTTGGCTGTTCGTAATTTTTCCTTTGTCAGTTTAATGTTAGTAAGCAAATTTAAAAATTTAGAGCAGCGGACAATAATGGTTTTTCATACATACTTCATGGCCTAGGCCAAGAAGTTATGTAGGGAGGTGGTAGGGAGCCATAAATGAGAAACTTCATGTCTCCATTTCTTGACATTAACGCATACATTTCCGAGCATGTTTGAGAATAGTACATTACTGCAGAGGCCATGAAGTAAGGGATTGATGGACGAGTTCGGGGTAGACGGCCGAGTCGTAGACGAGGCCGGATAAAACGAGTCCAGCAATCCCTGTTCTGGCCGAGGCTTGTATAGTGCTTTTCTCAAACAATGTGAGGAAATATTTCATCCATCCATCCATCCGTCCGTCCCATCCATCCGTCCATCCGTCCGTCCGTCCATCCGTCCGTCCGTCCATCCATCCGCCCGTCCATCCATCCGTCCGTCCATCCATCCGTCCGTCCGTCCATCCATCCGCCCGTCCATCCATCCGCCCGTCCATCCATCCGTCCGTCCATCCATCCGTCCGTCCATCCGTCCGTCCATCCATCCATCCGTCCGTCCATCCATCCATCCATCCGTCCGTCCGTCCATCCATCCGTCCGTCCGTCCATCCATCCATCCATCCATCCATCCATCCATCCATCCATCCGTCCGTCCGTCCGTCCATCCGTCCGTCCATCCATCCATCCATCAGTCCGTCCATCCATCCGTCCGTCCATCCATCCGTCCGTCCGTCCATCCGTCCGTCCATCCATCCGTCCGTCCGTCCATCCATCCGTCCGTCCATCCATCCGTCCGTCCATCCATCCGTCCGTCCATCCATCCGTCCGTCCATCCGTCCGTCCATCCATCCGTCCGTCCATCCATCCATCCGTCCGTCCATCCATCCATCCGTCCGTCCATCCATCCGTCCGTCCGTCCATCCATCCATCCATCCATCCACCCATCCATCCATCCATCCATCCATCCATCCATCCATCCATCCATCCATCCATCCATCCATCCATCCATATATCACATCGCATCGCATCGCAGTATCGCAAATGCTTACAGAGTAGTGGTGGTTGGCTGTTCGTAATTTTTCCTTTATCAGTTTAATGTTAATAAGCAAAATTAAAAAGTTAGAGCAGCGGACAATAATGGATTTTCATACATACTTCATGGCCTAGGCCAAGAAGTTATGTAGGGAGGTGGTCGGGAGCCATAAATGAGAAACTTCATGTCTCCATTTCGTGACATTAACGCATACATTTCCGAGCATGTTTGAGAAATATTCTTTTTTTGTTGTTTTTGCTTTTCTCAGGAGAAGTATCTTATAAAAGAAGATTTAAAATTTAAAAAAAAAGCTACACCGGGGGCGAAGCCGCGGGCACCAGCTAGTACAATATATTAATGGACGCTGTTTTGCAATAGTTGTGTTACTAACTCTGATAATACAATGTCAACCCTTAGAAAAGAATTTTAAAAGTTGACATTGTATTGCGAAATGACAGTGAGTTGACTCAGTATTGCAAAACAGCGTCCCTAGTAGTGACATCTTGGTGGTCCAGCGTCTCCGCAGGATGGAACTCTTCATCAGTTAATGGTATCGACTTGAAATTTGGTACGGAAATGTAGTTTGGTTTGGATGACAATGCAAGTACAGTCATCAAAAAGTACAGCTTGGTGTTAATTTTTTTTAACAAAAACTTAGTAAAAGCTTTTATTTAACTTGCCAAATATGTTGTACTCGTATGTATATGCGAGTCAAATTTTGCAAGTTAAATCCGGCCAACTGCAAGTGGTCAGATTTATATGAAATTTGGCAGACTAATGTAAATTGCGTGACAATACAATAATCTGGTAGTGACATCCTGGTAGTCCGGCCAGGATCGTCTCCGCAGGACAGAACTCCTCAATGCAAGTACAGTCAACAAAAAGTACAGTCAGCAAAAGCAGCTTGTATTAAAAAAAAATACCAATGTAATTTTCTTTTTAAATAAATCGCTATCTTAAAATGAATAATTAATTTAAAGAAATCATATTGTTATGTAGGTCCATTAAAGACAAAAATCACCATTATATTTATTATTACAGAAAAATAAAGTCAAAGTTACTGAGAAGACTAGCGCCAGAAAAGATGCACCTGGTACCAGCAAAGATAAGCCGACTTCGAGCAAAGGAAAAGGCAAAAAGAAATAGTCTTGTAAATGACACTTTTTGTCTTACAACATAAGAAAACAAATAATGCAGCAGGTTGTGTGGAAGATGAAATCAACGCATGCTATTTTCGTTCACGACGCAAATAAAAATTGTGCCGAGTGAACTACAGTTTAGGGATATGAAATCATTAAATTTAAAACGTTTGGAGTTGTGCCATGCACTTCTGGACGCGAGATCGTGTCAGGAACTCGGAAATCATGATCATGAAACATCAAAAATCGTGTTACGTCACACAGACAGTTAAGCTCGTATACTTCCAGCTTTAAGCTATTTATTCAAGGCTTAGTTTAGTTGGTAATCATGTTCTACTCTGTTTGTAGCTTTATAGAAATATGACGATTATTCCCTTATTTTCAATGAACACACAACACACTATAAACATCACAACTTGATTGAGTGAGGAGACGAATCCTCCAACCAGTATTATATTTTACCTATTATTTAATTTTATCTGTACAAATCATTATTTTGCGCCTGTGCTATTTACTACCGGGCCTACACGTGGTACAGTCACGGGTAAAGATATCGACACGGCCAAAGTTGCAAAAATATGTATACACGGCTTTAATGTTAAGTGCATAAAGTCGTGTATACATATTTTTGTAACTTTGGCCGTGTCGATATCTTTGCCCTTGACTGTACTACTAACAATAAAGAGTTCTACGCGCTAATTGGCGATGCAATTGTTCAATAATGAATATAGACTGGTCTGTGAGTATGACAGTAAAGTAATGATTTAAACTTTGATTTTAATAATGAAACCGCCAATCCCGGACTAGTACTTCATGTGATGTTACTAGTTAGCTTTGTGGTTAATGAGTTAACTTGAGCTTGTGAGTTGTTGAGCATTAAACTAGTTTTTACTTATTCGACTTGTAAATTATTATTCCCTTTACGAGGTCCTTTTTGAGGTAAAGTCCTCTGAGCAAAGTATCCCCTTTCGAACCCAGCCGATACGATCGTGCAGGTTAGTTACATTTGAATTTGACATGGATTGTACATAAGTCCACTGTCGTAACCATAAACTAAATATTACTAGTGTAAATAGACCAACAGTGATGCGAGTGAATAAACCAATCCTTACGGCATAAGCTATGTGTGGGAAAGAGATAAAGTCAAAATGACAGCGTGACCCGTTTTGAATCAGGGAGCCTCCTCTAGCCTCCTGTCACAATTTTCGTCGTATTTGTTTTGTGTTTATTTCTGCAATCCTTTCGATTTTTTGCATAAAACGGTAGGATTCCAGAATCGTGTCGTGTTCTGTGTTGAGTTGTGATACAACCTACTGCAATAACCCAAATAAACATACATTTCACAGGTAAATATAATTGTACAAGTACCATTTTCATAGCTCTTATTTTCATTGAATGTATTCTCAAATTTACTTATTAATATGCTAATATGAAGCGGTAAGCAGTATATTTCATAAATATTGCTTGATTTCTAATAATTATGTGTTAAATAAAAATATATTGTATCCGTGAACTTGAGCACTTACGGCGTAGTTTAAATATTTTTTATCGATAGGCACCTATATCGATATTCTTCCAATAAAGGTTTGTCAATCTAGCGATAATTTTCATATGTTTCGTTCGAGTCATTTTAATATTGAGATAACAATTGGAGTTTTGTGCCACGCTAACTAAAACTACCTACTTAAGTGTTCATTAAAGCTAAGTAGGTACGTATCTTGTTAGTGTTTTATTCATAGCTTACTATTTACACTCTCGACATACGAATATAGGTATCTAACTGTCTAGTGTAAAGTTAACGACGAGTAACATGAGTGGGATTGACAGATATTTGCAGGCATTTTTTTTTAAATTAAGAAATGTTTTTGAAGTTTCTAGTACCTACTTTATTGCAACAGCCCTTAAGATTTATTTGTACTGTGTACCTTACCTATGTGACGATACCGGGGATACGGTACCTATGGTTATCGACAACACATATTTAGCAGTGAGGGCAACTCTAAAACTCACACAGACATTTACAAATTTACCCAGACAGGCCCATCTCACTTTCGGTCACGCTGTCAAGCAAGGCCTGTTCGTCTAAGTAATATTATGTTTATGGTCGTAAATCTTTTCATACTCGGCTGGGTTCGAAAGGGATAAGACTAGAATGATTGATCCAAGATCCAGGGAAGATGTGATGTACATGTAGGTACGGCACAACACGTGTAATATGTGGTTCCATTTACGCATGGTTCAATTCGTAAATACGAAATTGTGTGGTAACCAGCTACACACACTACAAGGCGCCCAGGTTAATTTAAAATAATTATTATACAGTCATGAAATCAAAGAACAAAATTAAACCAATTAGTTGGCGACCGAAATTAACCGGTATATACGTACGGTGAAAATTATTAATAAAAGTACATTAAATAAGTGACTCTTTATCTGTAATCAAGGCCAGGGATACATTTGTGTACCGGTACAAAGTTTCAGACCTAAGTACCTGTCTTCCTTATTGCTGCAGTACTTACCTAATACTCGTACATACATACTATTGAGACTTTGTGCTTACAGACGAATTGCTCAGGTGAAATAGATATTTATTGTACGTTCCTTTTTTTACGGTCATTTACTCGTAAACAGTGTTTTTTTCCTTTCATATTTTCTTTATTACTAGAAATAAAAGGAGAAAATGTTTATTCGGCATATAAACAAATAATAAAGACAAGGTACTTTTCAGCATTTGATCCTGGCCCACCGTAGTTTCTTATTTTCACATTAGGCGATTTGTATTCACCCGGTTTACTACATTTATTTATTACGTGACATCAATAAGTAGGTATGTTTTGTATGTCGAACATCTGATCCCTAAGTCTGATTCTGAATAATTCTTCAATTTTATAGTTATGAATGTTTTCTTCTGTGAAGTAATTCTAACAATATCGGCTCACACAACAGATGTCCTTAAATCAAAATCATTTTGGCAAAAACAAGTCCAAAGTAAAGTTACATTATGTTAGAACTCGGATCCATTAAAAATATATTAGGTAAGTAACCAAGTGCCGCCACAACAACTCTGGCGCAAGTTTTATAGCCAGTTCTTTTTATGCGAAATTAATTAAATCTTAATGGTGCTACTTATAATTGTTAGTAAATGTTATAACAAATAAATATAAATAATGAAGCAGTGACCATTCTCTTCATTTGACTCAAAGATGAAGTATCGTGCTGGTTTCGTGGCAGTTACTGTTCTGCTGGTAATACACGCCTATGCCGAACGATTAACAGAGAAACAAGAGCAAAATGTTATTAAATATATTGGTAAGTTCTCATTATTCATTAATTTTGAAATAAAACTGTAATTTTTCAGTGAACATTCTAGTTTAGTTTTTTAAATCCAATAAACTTATTACTCTGCTAGCTTGGCTTATTTTACTCGTAGCTGCATTAAGGTAAGAATATAAGACAGGGACAGGGATGCGTCTAACTAAAGCTACAGGGGAGTTTGTTTTTTTGTTCTAAATTCGAAATGCCTATCTTGACATTTTATTTTTATAGAATACGAGATAAACCGTTTTGACGTCCACGATGAGAACACATTGAACAAGTGCTTGCTGAAGATTTCGGAATTGTTGAAACCTTACATGAAATATGGTAAGTATATAGCCGGCATCTGGCATAGGTATTATTTTCGTCAAGGCACTGAAAGTCTGAAGCTGCGTACGTCGCGACATCTTAATTATTGACGATTCGTTCCCCTTATGTATACGTTATAATAAATAAGTAAGATTGGTTTTTGGGAGTCATTTTGTAATTTTTATTTCAACTCCAAATTTTGTTACTTTTACGGTAATCCCCAAATCGATCCCGAATTCGATGTGGATTTTACGGGATGACCGTACTCGTAAAAGTAACAAAATTTAGAGTTGAAATGAAAAATACAAGAAGACACCAAAAACCAATCTTAATTTGATTGCTTAGTAGCGACATCTCTTGTCCGGGTGAGCAGTTAGTTCCGATGGGGTGCTGAAAGTTTCTCGATGAGGGCTAAAACATAGATGTCGCTAGTGTGACTGCTTAAGTGACTAAATAAGAAACAAACAAGCTGAGACATGTAGTGCATAGGAGAAATTTGTGTCTGTACTCCTGTCCAGTGGTAGTGTAGCGGTATAGGACGCAGCGCGGAATGCTGAGGACCTCGGTTCGATTCCCAGCGCTGGTCTCTTTTTCTGGGTTTTCTGTGCATCTATGATTCAGTTTGTATTTTCGATAATAAATAAGGTAAACTAATGGACAGATAGGAGTACCTATCCGTGACTGTCACTGTTCATGAGTCAGTAGCGCAAGAGATTAATCTCATTGATGCCTAATGATATTGAACCAAATGTTTCGTGACCATCCCGAATAGTAATTAATCCTGACACTGAAATATTATCTTGTATTCCACTCACTCACTTAATTAAAAAACAAAATATAAATTTATTGCAGGTTTAAAAGCTTGGAATGTGCCAGTACTTGATCCCTTGTTTTTAAAAACAGTAAAGGTATCGCAAAACGGTAATGACAATAACTTCAAAGCGGACTTTCATTCTGTGTGGGTATATGGTCTGTCCGAATACACGATTGAGTATATGCGGTAAGTTATGTGTTCTTACGTGAAACGAAGTAATTACAGGCACAGACACACAATGTACCTATTGGGGGGCAACCATTAATTACGTTAGGCAATTTTGGCGATTTTTCGACCCCCTCCCCCCTCTCCTAATCTCATGTGAGATTTTTCAAACTGCATAGGTAGTATACTCGTAAATAGGTAAGTTATTTTGTGTTTTTAATTCAGAGACATATAAATTATTACTACGAGTATGATGAATAATGATTATTGTTATTACAAAAAAAATTGTAACAAATAAATTGGACCAACTACAAAAAACCATGAAAATAATTTTCTACCAGTCTGAAGTCGGTCGGCGCCTCAGCACGAGCCAGCAGGAGTGGACCTATAGCCATCTACCTCACCTACGCACTTTATATTGGGCTTCAATCACTCCTTCTGGCTCGTGCTGAGGCACCGACCGACTTCAGACTGGTAGAAAATTATTTTCATAATATTTGTAGTTAGTTAAATTTTTTGTTATTACATTTTTTTCACGCTTTTTAGTGTAAATAATCTAAGATACCTACAATAGTTTAATATCAACTGCTCGTTACCTTTTACGAAAGATTGCTTTTTCCGAGGCAGAGACGTTCATTATTGAGGAGTCCTGGTGCTTCACCACCCGTTTTACCATATGCATAACGAGGAGCATAAATTGCTTATCAACTGTGTCAAAGTAATTAAAATTCAATGTTATTGAGTAGTAACTCCGATGGTCGACTGGGGTCTTCATCATCAGTTCCACTTCACCAAATGATGATTTTCAAGAGCAAATGCACGAGATATACTAAATATATCCAATTTACTATAGGTGTCCCTACAACATTTGAAGAGCTCCCTCGATTTCCTTAAGATCCAATCATCAGATCCTGATTTGGTGCTTATGGGACCTAATTGAAGACATACCTAGACGAACGCAAAAAAAAAATCTAATCGGTTCGGGGTATAGTCATTGAATTGTATTTAACGTCTTAAATTATCTAAGATTAACATACATATATAAATTTTATGATTTTGTTAAGCTTAAATTTACCTCATATATTTTTTGTTTGTTTCGAATCCTGCATGTTAATTTTGACCCACTTTTAATGGATTGATTTAAAATTTCGAATACCTACATAAAATATGTAAGTTAGATGCCTATTGTACAGTCAGCAAAAAAGCTTGTATTGAAACTTGATTTTTAACAAAAACTTTTTATTTTCTAGGTCGCAGCCAAGTAAATACTCTTTTGATTTAAAGCTCAAATTTCCTGATTTGAAATTGTTGGGACAGTATGACATAGATGGTAAAGTGCTTTTCCTGGAATTGAAGGATCAAGGCCCATTTACTGCAAACTTAAGTAAGTAAATGATTATAGGTAATCGTAGGGACCATTCCCACTCGTTACAATGCAAGTGTGATAGCTCCAACGCAGAGAACTCGAGCGCGTCAGATTTTTATACAGACAGTTCAGTTAGATGTCCTGGTCCTAGGAATTCGTTGACCTGAAATGTTGTAAAAAAAATAGGTTTCTTTTTTTTATTACTGAATATAATAAAAAAATATACATACCTAAAGAAATGTCTTTATGTAAAAATAATTTAAAGAAAAAATAAATAAAATAAAGTTCATCGTCACTGGATTCTTTTACGATTCGGTCAATTTCCTCGTCATCTCGTGATTTTGTTGATTAACTCTTGAAATTTTTGTAAGTTGTCCCACAAGGATTTACGATACGTGCCCTTGTGAGCGTGCCGCCCACCACTGCCCGTAGTCATACTTGTTAAGGCCATTTTTTGGCCGGATGCTGCACTTCGTGAAGAAAGCAAGCCGCTTTGCACAGGATAGTACAGACTAAACTTAGCCAATGTGGATGCCACTGTGGAAAATAAATTCACTGTTAAAGATGGTCATTTGGTACTCTCCGAAACCAAAACAAATTTTTCTTTCAAAAGTATGAAGTTCCATTTGGAGAATTTGCTGAAAGGATCACCTGTTGGTACGTATAAAATATGTAAAAAATACATGTTATAACATCATTACCGTCACCCAAAAACGTCCACTGCTGGACATAGGCCTCGTCCAAAGAACGCCACACATCATATGTGGAATTGCATGAACCGGAGGTGTGGAGTTAGCTAGTTGTACTAAGTTATAATATACCTTTACCCAATGTCGAACCAGCAGCGAATCAAAGTTATTTGATAGCTGCGACCATTGTCTAACACCCATGGAATCTCAATAGTTTTTTACCATTAGGACAATACGGCTGGACAGTCCAACTGGACGACTTAGGGAATCACTGCTGTAAAACAATATTTTAATACTCCAATGTTTTGTTTCCATTTCAGGTAAATCTATTAATGAGATGTTAAACAAGAATGTAGATGATTTAATGCAAGATTTGAAACCAGCATTCTCAAAGGAGATCAGTAGGATAATTGTGCGCACTCTGAATAAGAGTGTGGAGAGGTTGCCTTTGGCAAAGTGGGAGGCAGCTATTAGCCGCTAGTAAATAAACATAATTTATATTATTGGCAATTGTTTTGTATTAAGTATTTTTTTATGTTAGTCCCCACTAGCAGTCGCCAGTGCACCTTTCCTGCGGAACTATGTATGACTAATTAACACAATATTTTCAAATGACTATCGTTGTCTCACAATGGCGCACTTGCGTATTTAATATGGCTTTCAAAGTTGTATTACGGGCGTGAAAACAAAGTTTTTTAGATTAAAATATTTATACACCTTAAACCGTACCATAAAAATATCGAATGCCAGCAGTGTTGCATAGTCCCCTTTTGTTCGGAAAAAAAAGGGAGGACAAGGTTTGCCGAAAGACAAAACTGTGTCTAAAAACACAGACTTCATTGCCCCGGAAACGCATATTGCTATAATTAATTTCAGATATTGCAAAATATTCACCAATTTATTCTAATTATAAAAAACCCGCGTACTCACCAAAACTTAGAGAATTGACATTTCGGCAGACCTCACGCTACACTAGCGCCTCTAGCGCGAATACACGCGATAGCCCCCATGTATGCTTCTAACAATTTTTTATAAATGTTAACATCACTGACTATAGAAACGCAGATAATCGCGAAAAACTAACTTTTTTGACCATTTCACCTAAAACTTACCTATTGATGCGGACACAAGATTATGTGACTTTTGAGACAACATTTAGGACACCAAATGAAGCTGTATACAAGTTTCCAGCTTATTATTTCTCATTCCGAGATGTGACCCCTTCTATTCCTTAATTACAAATCAGTATGGAATGTAGTATCACGTATGACAATGCATGTACAGTAAATAAAAGAACAGTGAGCAAGAAAAGCTGGTATAAAATAAAAGTTATGAACAAAACTTATCATAATAATAATTATAAAATGCTGTACCAAGCAATTTGAGCACTGTGAAATATACAAAGCTAAAATTCACAGACACTAACATTTAATATGATTGTATTTTTTATGCGGTTTCATAACTAATGACTAATACAAAATTTTTGTTACCTCTCACTATTTATCAACCATTCATTATTTACCAAATACTGATGGGCCAAAGGACATTTCCAAAATTGTGGAATATTTATAATAATAAAATTTCGAAACTTCTCACAATTTCTGTGGGGATTGCAACTTTCCGTTTCTTAAATTTAAATTTTCTATTGTGAAAATTATTGGAAACAACTTTTTGAAACTTTCTGCAACTTGCACATCAGTACTACCAATTACCAATGACCCTGACAGTAGCAAAGTGTGTTTTAACCAGTTTTTATATTTTAAATTGCGAGTTTTTGCACTCCTTAAACAACATATACATAACAAAGTGGAACCAAACATTTAGAAAAATAAAAATCAGTTTAAAAAGGCAAATTTTATCCATCTGTAATGTTTTGAAACTGTGTCTCAATTGCCAAATTGTTGACAGCAGTTAGTTTAGTTAGATTAGTCATTACATTATGTCAGTAAGGCTTACCATGGTTAGTCAAGTGACATAATAGGAATAACAAACAAGTAGTCCGATGCGTAAAGTAGTTTTCGAAATCTTTTGAGAACGCTACAATTTCGCTCTGTAACTTCTATTTAGCTTCCAACTGTAATAACAGCGATTAAAACACAATATTTAAAAGAAACACAAGTTTATTACATAATTGAAACTAGTCCTTTGCTACAACTCGAAAAAACACCAATCATTCTCTTGCGAATTAATTTAGCTTTGGGGGTTCGGGCCTCATCACTACATAGGTCATCTTGTATCTTCTATTATCACCATCGTTTTCACGTAATTATAACAGCCGATGGTGGCCAAACCCATGCCTACAAACGCTACCCCAGTGGAAGCTAATACTTCGGGAAT